>NW_011948444.1:793574-803711 GCF_000503995.2 Ceratosolen solmsi marchali
GCTTCCGATCCATCGAGAGCATCCCGGGGAATATTTGTTGTCGGCAACCACGCGACAAATGGAAATGGGAGGCGAACGAAGAGCGCCTCTCTCGTGGAGAACTCGAGCTTCGAAACTCGATATCCCGTTGAGCACGCGCGCAATATTTCGAAAGACCCTCTTATTTCTCTTTATTCCTTTTCTTTTTTCTTTTTCTTCCACCTCCATTTTTCCCTTTCTTTCCTTTTCTTTTTTCTTTTTCTTCCACCTCCATTTTTCCCTTTTTTTCCTGTTCTTTTTTTAAACCATATATCGTTAAACGCTACGTGGCGCGAAAGGGAATTTGCCTAGAGCGAGAAATACATAGAGCATGAATATGGCTGTTGGGAGCGACAAAGCATTCGAGCGTACCAAGATAGAGAGAGAGAGAGAGAGAGAGAGAGAGAGAGAGAGAGAGAGAGCGAAGAAGATTTATGGTGAGGAAAGAGACTGGTATAAACGAGTGTACGGAAAAAGACTCGAGTTGACCAACGTATTTATTTATCATAGGAGGTGGGGCTTGAGTTTCCTAATTCTTCCGTAAGGTTTTCTCCGTACGTATTGGAAAAGGTGTCCGGCTTTTCATAACGGAAAAGATTTGGGAAGCTTACATCGCACGCTGCGGCGGCGTTTATGAATGAGAGAAATAACCGAGCAGTCTGGCGATCAACAATACACCGAAAACCCAGTCTATCAAGTCATTTTATTTCCAGCTTTCTTCCGAGAATTCGATAATTTTAGTTCGGCCAAACTAAATACGAATATAGCCCACGAAATATCGAAATATTACCGTTTTCACTACACGTTTTCACTCATCTTTCATGGCCAATAACGTGATTCTCATTTATCACTCGAATAATTTTTTTCTATTTATTTGTACGATTGTTTTTTAATGAAAACTTTTTCTTTACGTTACCGCGCGAGCTGCTCGATCAATGTGGCGCCTATAATTTCCCTCACATTCTACCAGTCGTTTCAGGCCTCTCGTAATTTCCAATTTACAATTTAGCCAAATAGTGCAAATAAACATTGAATGTTCGTCTATACGTAAAAGAAAACAAACATATTGTAAATATTAATAAATAAATAAATAAAAAGTTAATATATAGATAGATAGATAGATAATTAAAAACAAGATCGCAGTTAGGCTCGTTCGTTTCTCTAACGTATCTGTTAGTTTGGAAATTTGCGCACGATCGGGAAGCAAGAACGCGAGCTAAAGAAACGAGCAACAAGCATAGTTACGCGTGAAAAATAGAAAAAATTAAAAGGCAAAAAGCTCCGGCCGTTCTAAAGACAATATTTGGGATAATAACATCACTCAGCGTGTCTCGCAAGGGGTCCACGAAGCATCTCCTCAGCTACACGATCTAACAACACTTCCTCCTAGCTATATAAGAAGACACGTTTTAACTCTAAATTACTTCTTCGGAGATGTTTCGGTAGATGTTGGATTCCGTGTGTGGCGGTTCCACAAGCCTCGGGCTTTTGACAATTTTCCCCTCTTATGTTTGCCTTCCATTCACTCGCTATTGGAATGGTCATTAGAATTTTTGACGTTCCTCGTCATAAATAGTGAGAAAGATGAAGGCTCGAGACATTTCTTTAAACCCAACAATAACGATTTTAATAACTAGAGGCAAGCTATTTGTGCTCCCACTACTCGCTTTGAGTAAAGCTTATTGCCAATAACAAACTCGACCTTATTAATTGTCTCGCAAAGCAGAGACGGATAGATAGATGGGATCTTAAATATGGTATAGAGGTTATAAAAACAACAGGCCCGATGCTCAAGTTGTTTGCTCTTCAAAAGCGAATATGATAATTATATTTAAGTATAGTGCAATGAATTCACGTCCTTCGTTTATTAACATACTGTTTCGGCCATTTCGAAGCCTCCTTTCATCGGAAATCTATTTTCTTTCAACCAATCTAAATTATAAACAGTAAAATATATTGAAAGATGGCTGGTAAATACTTGCAATAGCTATGACAGATAATTCTACAAGTATGAGCTCATTCATGGCTTTGACGATGGTCCTTATGCTTCGTAATAGAAAGGAATTCTCGTTTAAATACTCAATATCATATTACGTTATAATAAAATTCGACTTCCTATTTACGTGTGTGTAGTTATTTATATTCATAATTCAATACTACTCTTACCAGTTTTAAGCACCAAAGTCTCTCGATCAAATCATTATTTTCAATCGCTTTTAATTTATTTCTCAAATTAGTTACGACTTAAATTGGTTGAGATACTTACATTAATTAACTTTTCGGATTATTATTTTATAATAATATCTCTCCTCTACACACATCCCCACTCCCAGTTACTCCGCATGCTTCTAATTTTTACTGTTATTATTCCATATATGCTTATCCAAGTGCATAAATACTACAAAGCCGTGGATTATAAGTAAAGTAAACATACTTTTTTTAATGCGATAAAAAATTGTTTTATGAACATAAATAAGTTATATTTACAGTTATGTTCTGGTGATTCTTAAAATGTTACTATGTGAACCAAAAGTTCCAAAATGGCATTAACGAAATGCAAGATCGAGCTTTAGGTAGTCGTTGTTGAGCATTGTTGGTGGTCCACTATTACGAATAAAATTTTAATATTTTTTAGTGTTTAATTTTTAATAATAATAAAAGAGCTTCAAAATTCGTTTAATTTATATTAATGTAGATATTTGAGTTATCAAAGTGATATAATTATCATTATTTCTTCGCGATTTTGTTAGTTTATACAATGCTATACTCGGCGTTTTTGTTAAAAGTAGTGTAAAAGTTTCGTATAGAATCATAACAATTAAAATTAATAACAAAAAGTGGCATTCAATTATAATTGACAAGATATCTTTATTCGATAATAATATTCTTTGGCTTGAACATGCCATAATGCAAAACCGCGTGTGAGTTGAGAGAAACTAAATTAATATCTCGTGTACAATGTGACGTATATGCAAATATCTTTCGCAGACATGGATTTCAGAAGCTGTTCAAAGTATTTTCAACATTATTAATAAGCACTTTATAAAGGATATAGTATCATATAAGTCTTTGGTAAAGAGAAACGATCGCGGTATGATACATTTCGACTAATCCCTTAAGAATGCCTCTGAGATTTTCCGATTATGAAAATCCATTTAAAAATTAAACGAGCATCAGTGGACACGAAATCAGGCCATGGTTTATTTATTATACTAACCGAAGTCAATGTCACTCGTTAAATAAGCATTTTAATTCGAGTTTTCCCCGATGTAATAGAGAAAATAGCATTAAATATTAAAACTCGCGGCGATCTTTGATCGGACGTGTGATTAATTACTATTGCACAAGTTCTTGGTACAGTTAGTAAAAGATTAGGAAATAGTATACGTAAACTAAAAATGAAAACAAACAGGCGAAGGCTCGTTAAATGGAAATTATAAAAAAGTATTATCGGAGCAAATTGTTCCCTAGCGCAAACATTGCATAATCTTACCTGGCGCTACGAGAGAAATGTATAAAGATATAAATATATCATTATATACATACAAACAAACAAACAAAACACCAATCCGTCAATAATAGCACAATTGCAATTATACTCGTAGGAAATGTTAATTATAGTGTGGCAGCATTAAGGTGAGAAGCCGCGTTTAATGGGAAAGCCAGGAACTCCGGGGCGCAAAGGCATTCCGTGCATCGCCGTGAATAGAAAACAATGGCAGATACCCTAGCCGTCAAACTGTGCAATATAATAATTATTGGTGTTGAGGCAGGGTGGGGGGGGGGGGTGGGAGGGCTCGGCGGGGCCGGTTCTCTTGGCCCGGTCGAGTCATCGCCTTGGAATGGCAGCGGACTCCTCGGACGTCACGTCATGTTTCGAGTCCCATCACTGACACGTGCGCTCCAATTTGCTGATACGGACTCGCTCGACGCAGCCGACTGGATCGATCCGCTGTCTCTCGGCTCCCCGGTCCTTGGCCGATCGAATTCTTTAAGCTCGAATTCATGAATAATTGATCACTGGAGCTTCGCCTCCACTTTGTTTATTTGTGCCATAATCGCGGCATAAGGGATGAATAACAGCCCACATTATTCGCTTACGCACTTTGGCTCGTCAATTGGCCGGAGAAATTATATTCCGGATTTAGCGGGACTGAAGGTGCAAGTCACTTTACGCATTCGTTAAATGACGGATGTATGGCCGAGCGTCTAGGAATTTACAAAGGCAGTTTAGAAATTTTATCATAGTTGCAATAATAGAGGCTTTGGACATTATCCGTCGTCGCTCAACGTTGCAGCTGAATTCTCGCAGAGCGATATTTACTTGAGTTAACTCGTAGGATATTAAAGATGCTTTACTGCTTATCGATGCAAATCCTATTTGGTCCGTGTTCGTCTTAAAGAATAAACCGTCCCAGATAAGAGGGCGTGCTAAAGTTGTGCAATTTTTCAATATCGCATATTAAATGTAACGTTGAAAGCAAAGTGATTGTTACTTCTCCAAGGGCTGGGATTCATTTGCGAGCTTACGACATAAGAATTATGAAAGTCGAAACAAGCGATTGTAATTCAATTTATTATGCGGTAAAAGGCCTTGAGAAAGATTTTTTAAGAAGAAGCAGAAGAAGGAGCAGAAGAAAAAGCAGAAGAAAAAGCAAAAGAAGCAGAAGCAGAAGAGGAAGAAGAAGACATTATTGTATGAATCGTAAATTTTTAATTTCTAAGGTATAAGAAATTTATTGGATCCTTTTACGCTTTATCGTAATCCCTGTGAAATTGTCGTGAAAATAAGTTTTTTTTTTGCAAGCTTTGAAAAGGTGAATTTTTCGTTTTCTATTCGATTTAAGCGTCAAGTAAAATGAAGATACGCCTATTGGGAATATTTAATGAAAATACGTAATCTCTGCTCAAACAACTGACAATCTTTATTAATTAGCGGTGGTACTTGTAGACCCGGGCATTTAGAGATGGAGAAATTTTTCCTCAGATTTTATGATTATTATTAAAGCTATATCGAGGCTATTTTATATCATTACTAGGATATCCATTTGGGAAAACGTATCGCCATAATAAATTAGATAAATATTTTTAAATAGTTCCTTTAAAATCCCCCTATTACTTAAGCCAAATTACATTTATATTATTACAATTTAATAAATGCTCCCCCTAAGAGGGCTTTAATAGTTTGTTCGTCAAAGAGAAAAAAGTCCATCATCAAATAATGAAAGCGTGCGAGATAAAGCATCGCGTGACCAACTTTTCAAGTACGTTTAATGCCCGCAGACGTCGCCTTGAGTCAATAATAAATAAAAATGAAATAAACGCGAGTTCTAAGACGCGTCATATTTTTGGACTCGTGGACTTGTACGATGATATTCGGAAGGCAATGTGCGCATACGCGCGCTATTACGTCAAATGCACGCCTCGTAATGACGATTATTTCGTAGAAGCTGTGGTGTTTATGGGCATTTCAGTGGTGTTAGGAAGGACTGACTTGACTTTAATAGAAGAAGCAGTTCACGCCCTATTTATGATAATAAAAAACATACACAGGCACGCGCAAATATTAGCCAACATGTAATAATTGCAAGACTCTTGGAATACAGGCGCAAGCGAATCGCATTTCATTGTTCTTCTGGAATACCAAGTGCAGCGAACTTACTTACTGATAACGCGTTTGGCACATGGAACATGACGAGCAGCCGACTTTTCCAGCTCGGAGTTACGTATTTTCGTTCATTAAAAGAGATGTGCTATAATAAACCGAAATACACATTTAATGTCTCTTACTCTCTCTCTCTCTCTCTCTCTCTCTCTCTCTCTCTCTCTCTCTCCGTATACCCCATTGTTACATTGGTTGAAATTTCATTTGTAAAATCATTTGCCGCGTCGAGCTGGCATTAATCTTCGGACGATAGTATCAATAAACGAACGAGTCAATCGTTTCCATAGAATGCAAATTAAAAGGAGCTTGGAAATATTTGACGTCGTTATAAAGGGAAAATTATTTTTATAAAATCGCATCAGTGATACTTTAGGAATGGGACATTATTTCAAATTGCCACTTGATTTTTCAATTTATTTCTTTAATTCAATATCTTATTGGACGTCGAGAGCCAAAGCTGTTCTCATGACTGTGAGACATGAGTCTCTCGATCTCCATTGACTTTTAATATTAATAAAAAGCAGCACCGGCCGTCCTTAATTATCGCTACAACAATAAGTAATCGATAATCGGTTCTACTCGGACATCGTACATCCGATAAATCCATTTCTCAATGCAAACATTCCATCGCCAATTCCGCTATTTACCACGCGGACGACGTACACAGCCGTCCAATAGAAAAAGTCGCCCGCGCAAGGGAGCCTCCTCGCGCCTTTAATTGCACGCGAACGTTTAATAACTTACAACGAGTCGGCAAAATTAATTACGTGATTTGAGCATGGTGTGTTGAGGACAATGAGCGTGTAGCCGTCGCTCGACAACATATACACCTATCACTTTCCGTTCGATGCATTAAAGTCGCGTTATTGTTATGGGTATGGGCACATACACCCAGAACGGTACGAGGCCTCGCTTTCGACACGGATGCCTCGAGTCGATTAAAAGCTATTTGGCCGGCACGGCGACCGAACACAGAAATACGTAGTTGCGACGCGGGAGGGGGTGGGCTGGTGGTTAAGTCAGAGATGCGCGCGGCTCTCCGCTTTTAAAAGACTCGCGCGCTGTTTCTTCCCTCATCACCGTCATTGGTTTCGCCACGGGAGCCGCGGAGATCACGTGTATTACGAGACTCGGGCGTGGATAATGCGATTTGTGCTTTTATCGCTCGGTGCCGGTCAAACGACGCGACGCCACCACCGCGGGTCGTTGATCCTCTGGGAGGGAGGGCGCCGACATTGGGAGACGAAAGGGAGATGGCGAATCGCGAAAGCCGCCTCGACTCCCAATCTGGCCTCTGGCCGCTGGTCGTTCGAACTAAGTGCGTCGTCGAATTCGCGTTCCTCTTTCGTACTTTACCGGACGGAGTTCTTTCGGACTCGTCATTAGCTCATACTGAAAGTTCGCTTGTACGGTGTTTGTTCGTTATGGCGATGTCTTTTAAGCATCCTATCGTCGACCGAGCGACCGGCCGTGTCCAACTAGACCAAATGTATCCTTCGCGAGCAGCATACGGCGTTAAAGGTTATTTAAGACCGCCCGAAATTCAAAATGCGCCGATACACGGAAGTATTAACGTGTAATCGTTCGATTTAATACCTAAACTTTATGCGAATATATAATCTCTACTGTGCGTATTTTATGCGCGTCATTTAACTTTATCTTGGGCTCGTAATCCCGGCTCGCATGAAAGCTACCAATATCGGTCTACCCGTGCCTTATAAATCTATATATATCTATATATATATATATATATATATATTCTCCAGATGAGTAAATTGTTGTTTATAAATGAAAATTATAATTCAACGATGTAATATCATTGCTATATCGTTGTAGCCAAATAATTTATGCCTCAAGGGAATAGCTTTCATTGTACATTTTAAAAGCCCATATGTTTCAATTATGATGGCGATATTTGTAAATGTCAAATTTTTTTCTTAACTAGACCGTAATTCTAATTAATAGGCCTTTATAATTATTCCTTTTACAATTATACGAATAGTGTGATTTCATTCGCATTGATTATCATGTTAGATAAGCACGTTATTTATGGCATCGTAAAATTTAATGGCATTCAAAAGCAGAAATGCTTATGTCATTTATTTATTCATTGAAAATTTTATGAAATTTATAAGTTTTTTGTCGCAATCGTGTCGACCCCTCGAGATCGGCCCTATGAAATTAACCAAATCGTTTTCGAATATTTTTCACATTTATCGTACAAAATGTTAGAGTACGTAGCGATTTTTCGCCAAATGTTGATAAAGCAAGGCTCGAGGCATTTGTCATATACGATTTCTCAATCAGCTTTATTTCTTCTTCCACGTATATTATTTGCAAGCACATAAGGAGTATATAGTGGCTCATAAGCAGCTAAGATAATTAATTATACTTTATTACTCTACGCTCGATGTGAAATTTAATTGATTTTAAATATCCTTTGCGCTTCCATAAAATCTTTTACCACGCCTAATAAAGTTTAGTAGTTTAGTATTAAAGAATGTCGGAAATATCGCTTCTTTCTAACATGGGTATGGGAAGGGGGCATCGTCTGCAATCCTTAAACTCTACACACACACACACACACACGCAGGCACGTGCGAGCGCACGCATGCCCCCCCCCACATATATATATGCATATATATATATATATATAAACAAAACAAAAACCTACGTCGATTACGAAGTGTGCGTGTATCGCGTTTCGTGTTAAAACGTTTGTCCATAAAATGAAAATTCAGATTAAGTTGCAGCGCAAGATTCGTCGAGATGTGAAGTTTAACTTCTTAACTCGATACTTTGTACAAGTGGCAATAATAGTTACACCGGATAACGATACAGATTCTTATCTAATCTCTCGTCGACTTTCACTTTTTTATATTAATTTTATTTCTCCCCCCCCCCGCTCGCCCCTTTCTTTATTGGTTTTTTCTCTTTTGCACCAATATCATTAATAATCTTGGGTAAGCTGAAGTTAATCTGTTGCAACTTCTGTACATATTATGAAGTATAGGCACACGCACAGCCACACAGCAGTCGCGTGCGCAAATTCACAGGCACACACTAACACATTCAATAAACCGTATCAATGTCGGTGCGACTGCACGTAAACATTCATAATACTTATTAATAGCGAATAGATATAGTGCGTACGCTTTTTGTTTGATAAAGAAATAGGTATTATCAAGATTTATCAAATCCTTTTTAGACGGTTGTTAACTGTTCTACTTTTAGTATAACTGTTTTTAGGACATAATATTGCAGATAATGTTTATAATAAAAATGTCGATCAATCTCCTACAAATTCTTAAATAAAAAAGACTAAAAAAAGGAAAGAAAGCAACAAGCCAATTAAATTTCTTATGAATTATAATAGATATCAATGTTTTTAATCTGAAATAGACCGACGCTTTTTTCTTGTAAGCAACTTAGTAGGTCAAACTTTTTATAATAAATTTAAAATCATAATTAGACGCTCGATTTCGTAAGATCGAATACTATGACTCTGATTTTATCAGTAGAGCAGCGACATAATTGAAATAACTGCCTATTATAAATAGGAATTTTTTCGCATTAACGTAAAAATATTGTCACTTTCCATTTACTTTGATTTTCGACCTCCGCGCAATGTTTATATTTACATTTGGATTGCGAAACTATTGTAATCGAACAAGAATCTTAAATAATAGAAAAAGAAAAAGGCGTACGTGCGACGTACGTGTAAAAGGGGCCATACAATCATACTGTTTATTATTTGCCAGATAAAGATAGGAAATCTTTACAGTACGGAATTGTACAACTATTTTGAAATGGCCAGATTCGCGTTCCAATGAGAACTGATCAAGCAACAGAAGTTTATCTAAAACTGTTCGAACGACTTGCGCTGCTTAATTCTGCCCCCTCCGACTGTCAAAGTTCGTGGTCTCTTCTCCCCGCGTCACAAACTCTCGAGCTCTGAAATTGTCTCGAGGCCGTAGCAGTGATCAAGATCCTGCTAACATCGTCGAATAAATCCTCCAAATTGTTCGTGAAACAAATTTTCTATTAAAGAGCTCAAAAACCTTGGCCCGACCTTTCCATCGTCGAGTGCCGCATTATCATAAGTCGATTGACTCCGCTTCGTCAAAGGTATCGCCCCTCCCCGACCACCCACTCCTTCTTCTCCTTCCCCACGTCAGCCCGGCGCCGTCGCAGACACGAGCCTTGCCTTTAAACATTTTCGATCCTTCCGTGTAAGTGATGAAACGCGGCGACAAGTAAGTCGCGTCATCGTCATAGCAAGAGCGCGCGCGCGCGCGAGCGTAGTATCGAATTACGCAAGCCGCGCGCTAGCGTTAAGTGCTTGTTGCGCCGTGAAAATAACTCTGGAGATTTATAATGCCAGCGAACAGAATGCGCGATATATCACAGGGCTCTCCTTTTCCCTCCTTCTCTCATACCCCCCCCCCCCCCAA
>NW_011948444.1:803802-820251 GCF_000503995.2 Ceratosolen solmsi marchali
CCCCCCCCCCGCCAATCAGCACTCTCGCTCGTTCGTCTGAGTTGAGCGGCTGGAGAAGAAGAGATTAGAAGAATCGTAATCGGATTGCGTAGGAGAGCCGACGGCGAAACGATACTAGAGCAACACGCACACGCACGCGCAATCGACGCGTGGGATTCAATAATTCTCACGCGCAAAATCACGTTAAACGCGATCCCCGGAGATGTTTTTCTCGATTGTTTGAGCAAGGAACTTTGGATTATCGATACGGGGAACTGGCAGACTGCCGCCGACTCGAGTTATTATACAAACATTGACGATTGATAAAGTTTTCCGTTATTCCCTCAGCCGTTTATTGCCACTTTATTTACACGTTTGTCTCTATGTAAAATAAAAATCTCCTGGCATCGATGGGAAGTTCATCTCTGCCGATTATCAAATTATATTGTAATTTAACATTAACATACAATGCGCATGCATTCGTTGTCCTGAATTTTCCAAATGTTGCCAAAAATGTCAAAATGGCTTGATGAAATATTAATTGCTAATATTAAATGTTGAAAATTCTCTCGAATTAATTATAAAAAATTTCAAACGCATAAAAACATTTGCTACATTTTATTGTACTAACATTATTAATATTAATACCATAATTCATGTAATAAAAATTATTTAATTCGCTATATTATAGTTTTTTTCATTTAAACGCAAAGTTATTAAAGTTATTAACATGACTAAAGTTGACAGTCATTAGTTTTCTTATCGAAGTAGTCATTTCAATATATAATTTCAACTAAAAAGACTTTCAAAATTCACAAAACGATGTCAATTTTCAACAAACAAACATATTGCTTGTGCAATGAATTTCGTTAGCATAGGTAATCAGCTAAGCTGATATGAAAATATCTAAAAAGATGCTATTGATCTCCGAAAATAATATAAAGTATAAAACAAGAACAATTTTCTCTGTGCTATTTTTCATGTCTATACTTAGTTTATTGTTTATAACCGAGCCAGCACTTCGTAAATTTCAAAATGAAATTTTTTCTATATAATACGAGTACAGACATTTTTTTAAATATTAAAGTTAAATTATTTCTAAATACATGAAAAAATAAATATTATAATGATCAAGGCAGAACAATGAATCAAATAATTTCTTCTAATCTATTAACTACCTAAATTAATGTCTACCTAACTTATGCTGTAATAAATAATTCATAGCTTAATACGTATACTTGCTTTCATAAATAAAAGCTTGGCAAGTCCTTATTATCGTTAAAAAATTAACGTAATTTCAAGTACGTGACGTGAAAGTATAGAAGGCTATGGTTAAAAGTAGTCAATACAAAAATCAATTATACATATTTAATAAGAAGTAAAATGTTATATAAAAATCTTCACTTATTCGTATTCTTCGCAACGGAAACCAATTACTTTATAATGATAAGTCCAAAAAATGCTTAAATTAAGTTTTATATATCATAAATTTCTTATGAAACATGTCAATTATTCCCTTATAACACGTGTTCAGTTTTTATTAAAGGATAGGAAGAGGCGAGGGCTTGAGATGTATCGCGTATATCTGTTTTCTCCGTCCACACTTCTTCGAGACATTCAATAAAAATAATTGGCACGCCTCACTACGAGCAATTAGCGATGAAAACATCCTAAACGTTTTCGCGCTTATGCGCATGTAAAAGAGACAAAGAGAGAGAGAGAGAGAGAGAGAGAGAGAGAGAGATAAACATATAAAATTACAGTTCCTCGAACTAGTGGCACAGTGTAAAAAGTGAATTAATAATTTCAAAAGTTATAATGTAATGGAATGTATGGCTTGTTGAGATAATTAAAAAGTGTTTATTAAATCAAACTAGGCATTAGAATAACGAAAAATTGTATAAAATAGGTAGAGTATGGTTTTCAAATAAATGAGAATTGGCAAATTATTAGCAATTATAAATATTAATGACCAAGGATTCGTCTCTACCAGATTAGCCATTTAAATTTCTTCATTCTGGACAGATTTTCTTATTATCTAGTTGAATTACGTAGAACGAGAGCATTGACAACATAGGTAAGCGAGTGAAATAATCTACGTAAAAGATATCCTTGAGCTTGTCACTCGTTGTGTGGTATCGGTGAGTGAGTCTGAAACGTTGAGAGAGATCCAATGCCGAAGGAAACCCATCTTCCAAAGACGAGGAAAGCAACGAATCGTGAATTCGGTTGAAGCATCGAGCTTCGATGTACATGGATCAATCTTGATCGAGATATGAACAGCCAATCTGACCTTTACCTCCCGCGACCACCGCCACCACTGCTTTCAACAACGACGACGACGACGACGACGACGACGACGACGATGGTGACGACGATGCATCGCGAACTTGAGATTAGCCAGACTGCGTGACTAGCGCGGCGCCCTCGATATCCGCTGCTCTTTTTGTCAGCGCATTCTCATGCGTGAAATGACCGCGAGTGAGAACTTCACCGACAATGTCGAGTCTTCTCGGATTCCAATAGCGCCACGGTGGCGTACATTTCTTCCTTGTTCTTGCCTCTGTACTCCTGGAAACACTGCAGGCCATTCTTGACGTTTCCCTTCCCCATCCTCTCTCTCTCTCTCTCTCTCTCTCTCTCTCTCAACCTCACACTTTCAAATTCGTCTTTAGCACTATGCGGATATCGCTAAGTGTGACCGCGTCAATGTCAAAGCTACGACCTTTCCAAACGGAAAATCCTTAAAATTAAAATTATTAGCGCTTTCGGTGTCTTAGTAAAATATCTTTGGCTTAATTTTATTTCCGAGATAAAGTTAATAAGTATTATCAAACTTCCAACCTCTAATGAAAACTCCCCCCCCCCCAACTTGGATTACTGTGGAGCAGTAGAAAATATCAACTCGAACATTTGTGTTTACTTCTTTGGTCATTATTATTTTAAATCGAACATTTACATTAATATTATTAATTGTATTTCCGTTGAATTCATA
Source organism: Ceratosolen solmsi marchali (assembly GCF_000503995.2). Taxonomy (NCBI): domain Eukaryota; kingdom Metazoa; phylum Arthropoda; class Insecta; order Hymenoptera; family Agaonidae; genus Ceratosolen; species Ceratosolen solmsi. The sequence goes on from NW_011948444.1 coordinate 806,777, forward strand.
ATTGAGGTTTAACGATAACGTTAGTTAAAATAACCGCTAAATTATTCCTGAGAAGTATACGAATGTAGTAAATTAATTATTGCAAATTATTCATTTCTTTGTCTATGTTTTTCGGAAGTTTATGTTATTCGATCCATCAGTGGCCAGAAAAAAACAAATACAATATCATTAGCATAATCGATATATCGATTGAATAGTTTGAATAGTAAAAAAAATGATATATAATTATATATCGAAATTATTAATAGTAAGCAATTTATCTTAATAATATAATATTTATGCGTTTAATTCAATAAAATCATTCGTATCAATCAAAATATATTCGATTTCCATTAATTTATAAATCTTATTGAATCTAATGTTGAATTAGTTGATAATTAGTATAATAATTAAAACGTAATATGCGACTTAAAAACTCTCCGCTTAATGTGCGTTAGTAGAAATTTCGCAATCATGTCATAAATTAATAATAATCAATAAATGCTGGATTTATTGAAAATACAAGGTTTAACGTACGGATAAAGCTTAATGACTGGCAAAGTGTTACTGTATACACTATTTTTTTATTCCCCCCCTCCCCCCACCAAATAAACTAAGCTTGTGGTAATGCGAAAGCTCTCCATCATTAAAATAGCGTTAAAATTTTTTGTAGGCATTGCCCGATTTGAATGTATATTCCATCAAATAACATATTATAATAAAATCAGAAAATCCAATTTCATATAAGATTAGAAGAGAAGGCATTTATCTTATTTGGCAATATTTTAATAATAACTTTGATCAATCATAATGAATGCATATTTCTACTTGTGTTTATATAAAAATATAAGAACTTACAAAAACGTTGATTAGTCATTGAAATTTATTTGCTTAAATTTTAAACAATTCGTGGTATAAATTTTACAATTGTCGCTGATTAGGATTTCTCGAAATGCTATGCAACTGTGAACGAGAAGCGAAAAAAGCAAGAACAACAGCGCGAAGGAAGAATGTCGTCCTTGTTTTGCATTTGGAGAGCGGCATGACGTAAGTTAATATTGTTGCAAAACGAGCTTTGATATCTGAAATGTTAAAATACCCCTCGAACGGGGCGGCTAACCGACCATTCGTGAATTTTCATCCAGCGCACCCCGAGCACGAGCACGACTACGAGGACGTATGTCAACAAAGAATTGCCCAGTCATCGATATAACCTCGGGCTAACGTACCACCTCTCTACCTCCCCGCAAGTCGCGTGGGTAAATATTTGATGGTCGGCTGCAAAGTCTCGGCAAAAGTCCGGTAAATGTGTGGCTGAGCTCCCAGCATCACTTTAAAGATGTGCGCATGTGTGCCCGTTGCACAAGGAAGTAATGATGGTAATGCGTTCGTAATAGCGCCGCTGAGAGATCGACAAACGCTAACGAATTTATCGACCTTATTAAATTATTATTACAACCCATGAATTATTAATCTCGCGAGCTCGTTAATGCAATGCTTTTTCTGCGAAGGCTAATGCCAACACACTTGACGGCTCGTTATTTATTACATCCTATCCTATAATGTCATATCGGCGACGATTTTTCTCTCTATCGGTGCATATCGGCCGGCGCCATGTGCATCTATCCCCCCGCCCCCCTCCATCTACCTCTCACACACTCTCTCTCTCTCTCTCTCTCTCTCTCTCTCTCTCTCTGTCTCGTAATGAATCGTTGGCTTTCCAACGTCTTTGGTCTGTTTCCTTGAATTTATATTCAGCGAGTTTACCCGAGATTTGAAAGCAATGTTGTAAAGAAATTATACACCTATTTTGTTACCTCGCACATGATATGTTAATCGATGACAGCGGAATATGAGTTCAAGTCTCTATGTATACTTTATGGGAGTTAGTCTTTAACGAATTTGAAGCTGCAAGATCCGATTAGTTTGAAGCTTGCGAAAAAGGGTTCTTCCCTTTTAATTTCTAAACACCTATTAATAAGTTAATAAGTACTAATAAGTTACCAAATGAATATTTATAATAGCTATGTCTCATACATTTAAATATATAAAAAATGAAGGAGACATTGAGAAATTTATTTTACCCATCTGTAACAATTTTTTATATTCATATATACTTTTTTATATACTTAACCTATTTACGTAAGGATCTTACATCATTCATTTCAACGTATAATCTTTACATTTATATAAGTTTAAATTTTCAATAAGCTTAGAATGTTGATAATAAAAATTTCCACGTGTTGTATCATTTAATTAAAAATAGATTGTGGCCCGAAGTTTTTAGGCAGAGTAATTAGTAACTGTACTCTAGGAAACGTTTCAGTAGGTAAAAATCTATAACATACATTCAAATAGTATAAGAAAAATCTTAAAGTAGTCATTACTATCACTATTATTATTGGAGTTGCTGTTGTTGTTAGTACTACTTGTGTTATAACAACTTTTTTGTTATTGAAATACAATTGTAAATCAGTTATTTCATTGAAGAACGTGTAATTTAATTGCAAAACTGGACAGGCTAATAATAGATTCTTGAATAACAATTTACATTTTTAAAATAAATTTTAGCGAGCTAATGACTATTTATTATTCAGATTCATGATGCAATGTAGCGCCATAATCATTACATATCGAAAGGCGTTTTAACTTATTACGCGAATGGTATATTCCCCGAGCGTAACGCAAATCATAATAACAATTTCATGTGCAAAATTCGCGAAATAATCATTCGGTGTAATAGGAGAGGTGGTATCTATAAGAAATATGGAGAGCACAAACGCGCGTGAGAAAATAATATCAAAATGTACATTCGCAAAAGCGAATAAAACTTTCTTTCCTACAAGGATTTCAACTTTGTAGGGTAAAGAACATCCGAACGTAGTAGCATTTTAAACGCATCTGCAATGTCAGTTTATGGCAGTGCTTCGGCAAATATGAAAAAGGCACACCCGCCGAGGAGCTTAAAGTCCCATCGCCCTCCTCCCTCCCACACCGACGTTATAACTCAATAACGCTATTCGTCGAAATTGAATTCGCATGTAGTAGCGGGACGGGAGTGCCTGAGTATAAATATGTAGGAGTTCACTTTTTCCAGGCGGGCGGCCATAGGCGCCTCAATCTCTATTCGCTGACGTATTCAGGTGCCACTCATTGTCCGTTCAAATTTAAACGCGTCACCTGTGCCTGACGCTATGCGTTCATCCAAATTCCGCGTGCGCCTGCCCGACTCAACTTCACCTTTCCCTAAAGGTACGTCGCACGACGTCGTGGAAGTTTGGCGGCGGTAGCGGTGGCGGTGACGGTGGCGGTGGTAGTGGCGGCATACGCTCACATCGTTTCGCCCGAAGACGAAACCGAACGCGAAAAGCTTCGACCAAGACGAGCGTGCCTTTACACGAGAAAGTCCAGAGTCTCTTAGATTTTTTTGCTTTTTCATTAATTCCTCGAGTGCGCCGAGTCTCGATGGAATTGGCCTGAACGCTTCTGACATTGATGGAGAGGGCTTTGTTGGGACTTTGCGGGAGGCCCGAATTTTTCTTATTACCCAAGGAGAAGACACCTGGCGTGACAAATTTAAATTATAGTCGCTATAAAAACCGATTTATTATAATTTTAGTGACTCTTCGTTAATATTTCAAGCTGATTGCTGAAGATGATACAACATTGACGATTATATGTTCATTTTGGGAAGAGGAAAAAAAATTTTTTGTTAATTTGAATGACATTACTTTGCAAATCTATACGGCTTCAATACGCGGGCGTATGTTACAATTATTCAAACACTATTTGTAAAAGCAAAATAAGCTAATACATAATAGCTAATAATAGCTAATAATAAATAGATCGGGATTTTTGTGTCTAAGGGCATTGTTATTAATTTTTCAATTGTAAACGAGTAACTTTCCGCTGTTCCTTCATTTGTTTTTTAATAACAATATGTTTAATCAATAAGATGGATCAATAAAAGTATGACATTGCATTGCGAATCCTATAATAACATAAGGTTGTCGTAAACGTTGTATATATGTCTCTCTCTCTCTTTCTTTCTGTCCCTCTCCGCCAACTCACTCTACCTCTCGTTTTTCACCAGAAGCTCGTGTGACATCTCGTGATTTGTTCTGTCGCATAAGATTCGAACGACATACTCGATTTAAGCCTTGAACAGCAACGGCAGCTTCGGTTATATATAGATAATTGTACTCTCACGTTTGTGTGTGTGCGTGTGTGTGGGCGTTTGTGTATTATTCGTAAATTCACGATAAGTGAGGAGGCATTTATTTCCATGGATTTTTCTGACTTAGCATGTATTGCAGACAATCATTTTTACAAAATATTGAAATTGCTATTCTCTCAAAACTTATGAATAATATTTTCTGTGATCTTATATCTGTGCTTATTGTATGATTTTATCAATGGAAGAAATAACAAAAATACCAGGACCTTTAGAATTGAAAAATATTGAAGTAAATGATGTAAATTTCCAGTATTCAAGGATATGTAACAAATAATAGTATTCACTCTATGTATGTACAAAATATTAATTCCGTCGAAGCGACATTTGTAATTTGACATAAAAGTAGATTACCAAAGGAAAGAAAGCATCGCTTGGACAAACTATATATAAACATTTGTCCAACATATCTAAATATATGTAAAAACTCCACATGAATAACCATTGAAATGAGAATAGCAGTGAATTCTGCAATCATTATCTTTTAAGGATATCAAAAAGATTTGCATATTTAGGATCATAATTTTAAATAAATTGATTCTTTAGACATAGGTTTAACTTTTCAAACTGCAGAATTAATTCAATTAAATTTCATTAAATGTGTCTTTACATGTAAATCAACGATAAATTGCTAAAAAGCTAAGAAGTAAAAATAATAAATAACTAATTGAAAAAGAATTAATTGTAAAAAGTTCCATGGTAATATTAATTTTAATTGAAATATACAGTGCCATACTTCGGCGCATGTCCTGCTCGGTAAATTGCACATCAATAATTGCTTCTCATTCCCAGAACTCTTCGCTCTATGTGTAATTCGGTGAATTATATATATATATATATATATATATATATATGTATATATATATATATATTTCCAGTAGTTTATCTTGCAATTATTTTTTTATTTATTTTTTTTATCATACCACGAAAATTCGCTGCTTTTATTTACATCTAAATTGTCTATTGTTGCAAATTTCCAATATCCATGATTGTATGAATAAAATATCGTGTTATAATAAAAAATTGAGTGATTTAGAATCCTCTCAATAATAGCCGTAGAAAAAACGCGTGTAATAATTTTAGGTGTATTATATTTTGTTTATAATTTGAAAGAATTTTATAAATATGTCGTAGATATGTTAATTTATTATTGTTAATTGGTAATTAAACTAGTAATCAAATTATAAAAATTTTCAAACTCGTGATTCATTATTATATATATTTGTAATTTTTAATTCTATGGTAAATAGAATTTATACTCAAATTTGATTATTAAATGTATCAATGTATTTTCTCTAAAATTATTTCATCAAATAATAATGGGGACTTATATCGCTATTCAATTTATTTTAGTTATTTTTGTAACGACAAATCTTACGACTTATTAGCTAAAGACTCATCCGACATTAAATGTCGAGCGACCATTCCCATTGATTTAAAAATATTCCAAAGAGAGATTATATAATGGATGAATTTAAAAATATCATCGATTAATATGATTAACAATGTAAATATTATGTTCATAGAAAATTTTAAGCGTTATATATGCGTACGTTAAAAGCTAATGTTTTTGTTTTGTTTTGTCTTTTCAAATTGACTAATATTGACTAAAATATAGGATTAAATTATCAATAGTTTAATTCCATGTTGCAAGCTTGCGAATCGTATGGACCGTTATCCTTTGCATGTTTAAAGTACTTTGTATGTTTTTTCATTTTAACTTTCGACTTAGCGATCGTGCGAAATTAAATCAATTCACGCAATTTATTCATGAAAAGAAAACAGTTAGACATTACACGTGGCAAGTCGCAAACAAACATACATATTTATCACGGCAAAGTTTCCTAATATATTGCTGTAGAGGCTTGTAAACTAATAGTAACAAATGCGTTCATTGAGGTAAGTATTTGGCGCCGATGTCTACAGCTGTTTCATCATTTATTCCATACGATTATCTTCCATAAGCATAACCATCAATTTAATATTTTTAGATATGTAAATGACGGAGGAAGTATTAAAGGGATTGCGTGGTGATGGCGATGGGTGGTGGGGGAGGTGTCAAATATTTATAGAATCCGGGAAGGAGTTGAAAACTCATTGAATTCCAAAACATAGTGTGATTATCTGGTTAAAAAAAGTAATGAAATACTTGCGTTTTTTTATTCGAATAGCAGTAAGCAAAGAGAACGGATAAAAGAATTTATCAAAATTATTCGAATTTCACGATGGATGGATTACAGCCAGACATTAAAATTAGATTTTAATATTAGAATTTAGAACGCGTTGATGGATTACAGACATAAATATTAGTTTGTTATTTTAATCAAGTAAAAGTGGAGTTTTACAGCGAATCACTTTTATTCATTCGAGAAAAGAAATAGAATGAGAATAGCATTCTATTTATTGACCATAGGTAACTCACCAAACGATTATTTGATTCGGAATAAATTTTCGATTATTTAGCTTCTCGTTTCTTTAGATACGATGTCATGTCTTTGAAAATTCTTTCTATAAGCCATTAACGTCCAGGCTCATAGTAGTAATAAGCGGAGATAAATCGCAAAATGATAAATATTTAATAAGAAACAATCAATAATAAGAGAGAATATAATGAAATAATAAAATGCTGAGTTTTGTATGGAATGCAGATTATTTGCGAAGAAAGGGTGTGAAGGAATGAACTTGTATTAAATCAATTTCGTACTGCTTATGTATACTTTGCATAAATTAGCTTGCCAAGTCATTGTTGAAATAATGTTTAGATGCAATTAAAAGTAGCTCACGGTAGTTCACTCGAAGGAAAAAAAATCCTATTACAAAATAATTTTAGAAAGTAAGCTGAAAACTACGTAAACAAAAAAAATACCTTATAAAATAAAGTATAAGTGACGCAATGCTTGAGAATACAGCAACAAAAATTATATTAATACATAAGATATGGATTAGTTGTTAAATCCACTTTGGCTTCCCATAGATTTTGAAGCGCTTAATATAGTTGTGTTTAGTATGTACATTTAGATATCGAAGGCATTGTAGCGAAAATGACGAGAGAGGAATTATTCCAAATACAACAATCACCAATTAAATTAACTGTCCAAATAATCCGAGATAGAAAATAAATGGCTAGTCTCGCGAGTCTCGTGCGTGTCGTGCGTGTTGTGCGTGTTGTGCGTGTCGTGCGTGTCGTGCGTGTCGTGCGTGACGTGCGTGACGTGCCTGTCGTGCATGCAAGCCATTACCAAATAAAGTCCCCGCCAAACGCTTATTATTTAAGCGGAGAAAGTGCACACCCTCGGGGGAGCTTACGGGACATCTTTGCGGAAAGAAATGAGAAGAGGACACGAGCTAAACGGCTCCTCTCATATACCAGACGGACTTTTGCGAAAGGCCTGGGCATTCCGATAAAGTTTCAAGCCCAATCCATACACCCACTCCGTAGTGTGGAGACTGCGGCTGCGGCTGTAGTGGCAGCGTCGATCGATCCCACGCGTCGCGGCGCGGCGCCCCGAGCTCAGCTGCAGTCGCGATTTCTCGTGGAATTCTTCGTGGGCCTCCTGTTTCCGTCCTTTTTTTTCAGGCGGAGGCGCCCACGAGAAGCCGGCAATTAAATAAGCGCACATCGGCATCTTCGCCAATGATCCTGGATAAATGGAGTTATTGCATCGATAAGGGGCTCTCGAACTACCACTTTGGCCTCGCATTGTAACTTTCAACTATCGTTTCACGAGATTATTTATCGTGACGGAAGTTTGCATTGTTTCCGGGGCTGCGTATAAGCGAGTAAGCCGATTTTTTTCGAAGCGAATATGGCATTAGGGAGTCGTAAGTGGAGACGACAAACATCGCGATTATCAACATACGTACCCTTGGCTACATACGATAATCCATGAATTTTCTCGATCTGTCATCTGACATTTTTCGTTGTTTCGTTGTTGTTTTGTTGTTTTGATTTTTTGCTTTAAAAGCCACACACTAAACTTCATTCGTTGGTAATATCAAGAATTTAATTAGAGGTTCCGTTTATCATCCAAGGAATTTCTTTTCTCCGGAGGCGGCGAGGGTAGTTAAGATTATTAATGGGACTATTGATGGGAGGGCGTGTATCGGCTTTCTGCCGATTATCTCCTTACTATGTGTTCGAAAATTGCAAATTACCCTTACTTTTGAGTCAAAGATATTCCGAATTTATTTTAACTTTACTGCGAATGGATAAGACGGCTTATAAGGTAGCTTACTCATTTTTCCCTTCAATAGTATATAAACTCGGTAAAAACAATAGATAAGCGCTCGCTCTCTGTCAATTTCTATTGCTTATGCCGGCCGATAAGAGGAAAATATATTATTCAAATGCATAATGCATGTACAATTTCGTTTAAAATTTATTTACTATTCACACGAATTTCTCGGTCACATTTATTGCCAAGAATTTTAAAAGTAACGACCGAGCCGTTCGACGTCATTTCGCTTTTCTCGTTAAATTATTCACGTCCCGTGTGAACTGCGGACAAATGCCCATTTTTTTTTGCTCTTTTATTTTTTTGCTGTTTTGTTTTGGGTTGCAAATAATGCACTCTTCTCGTTAAAATTGTAAGACTATAAAAATTGTGTCATAAACATATCAATTAGGTGCATGCACAAGTGAAAGTGAAAGCTCGCAAAATGGCAATAGAGTAGTCGACGATCGTCTCGAATTGTCGATCGCATGGTTACTTGCATTTTAAGTTAAAGCCTCTCAATGTAATAATAAAAAACATCAAAATGATCATTTGAAAAGTCGTGGAATAACAACTCAAGTTGGCGCATTAATTCGTATCCCAAGCAATCAATGATAAACATATAGTTTTTGGCTTATTTCACGCTTTATCTATCTTAAAGCACAATGATAAATAAGTAGCAAAATATATTTATTTCATTGCTATTCTAACATAAATATGGAAAACTGTGTAGCATTGGAATTCCAATAATTATACTTAACATTATAAATGATTTAGAAGTACGGAAATATATTTATATAATTTATGGGGCATTACGTAACGGACAGACTGGCGAGACGTTAAAATACAGTTAAACTTGGAAATTAAAGTCCTCGCTTAAGATAGTGTATAAAAAATTTTTTCCGATTTTTTTCTTTTGTTTTTCGCAATCGCGTAAATTAAATTTTATTTGAAAAAAAAATGCTCTTACGTAGAGGTAAAATTAGATAATTGTTAGGCAATAATATTATAATCGTAAGGATTCAGAATGAAACGAAAGTAGGTCTGCGAATGTCGACAAATCGTAACGATTGTTATTAATTACAAAGCGTTCGTATCGAGTGAAATTCGCATTTTCGCAGCTAAACCGCTCCTTATACATTTACCCGCCGGAGGGAAAATAAAGTTTTCTCTCATTCTCAAAGCGATGGACATACCTCTACCTCGGCTTTTCAACAGTCTGGCATTACCATTCGCATTAAGTATTAAGCCAATAGTTGTAAGAGCGACATTTGCAGAATAAACTGTTGACACTTGTGGGCTGGGCGGGCTTCTTAAAAATCCACGCACGCGCTGAACGAGTCAAATTAATTATGTTTGGTTTGTCTTGTGAATTGTACACGCGTTACGGAGCATGAAGTTGTCGGTCGCTCTTGTGCACGACCAAGACCTCGACTTTGAAATCCAACGACAACAATTCGCCGTCTGCGCTTATGTGACGGACAATGCAGTATGTGCGACAGGCGACAAAGGCGCGAGAGTCCATCGAGGAAAGACACAAATACTGTGGTCGCGCCTGCACGAAATACGTCGGTGTGCAGGTAGACTTATACATTGAAGCGAATATGAAGAGCTGCTAGGCTCGTAAATCCGCCCCCGCTACCGTTTATTCAAACTCCTTCCTGCCGGATGTAGCTCCCGTCTTTATACTTATACTTACACTCCTTCAATTTTTCATTATATGAAAATTTCTCTATTAGCCTTTTCATCATGTTATTTATATTTTTAAGAGGTATAATGAGAGAGAAGAAGCGTAAAAAGGCGGGCGAAATGCACAGTATCTACTCACCGCACAAGCAAATTTCTAATATTTTATTCATTTATAATTATTTTAATATGATCTTATTAAATAGTTACACTAAGTCTTTTCTTTTTTCTCTCTTTTTTCCCCATTTCTTGTAATACAACTTTTTTGCTTGTTCTCTTTGTCTCATTGCCTCCGCGGTTATTATTATCATAAAGTCAAATAGATTGACATCTTATTTTAGGTTCATTTGGACTCGTTCAGCGCTAAACAACATACTAACGTTATCAAATTCTAATAATTTAGCCAATACTCACAAACTGGCGTAATACTAGTGATACCCATCATCTTTAACCGTTGCAATAGATTTTATCAACACAACATTAATTACAGCGCTAAAATAAAGCACAAAGCACGAAATTATAAGGACTAAATAATTGCTGTGTATTAGGAAAATGTCGTTAAAATGTATTAATCAACTTGATTATTTGGATTATTTTTATGCAAACACAATTTACATCAACGCGCGTCAAATGATTTTTTTAACATACATACGTCGTTATTCTCGATGGAGGAGTAATGTTCCATCCACTGGCTATGCCCGCATCTTAAATTCATATTTGTTAAAACTAGGCTTTCGCATTATGGCCACGCACTGAACAAATATTTGCGAAATATTCGTGAAAGAAGATACCAAGGATAAATGTACTTTACCTTTGAAAACAAAAAAAAGATTTAAAAAAAAAATATCTACTTTGTTTCAGTATGGGCTTTATGTATGCTAGACTTATCTACAGTGAAGAGAAGCAAATTATTCAAGCCAAGATGCATTTGAGTTTTCGCATTTGTTCACGCTGCAACCTCAATTATAAAAGCAGCAGCGGCCACATTTAAGAGAAAGAAAAAATCGGACAATCGCAACTTGGTGACGTGACGGGACGGCTATCCCCTTCTCTCCGCTAACGCAAATCCTCACTCTCTCACTCTCTCTCTCTCTCTCTCACTCTCTCTCTCTCTCACACACACACACACACACACACACACACACATACACACACACACTCACTATGTAATGACCAAAAGTCCACCCGACTCGCGTCACCCTCCCACTCCTCCTTTAACTTTCCATGCCCTTCCGAGACGCAGCGGAGAATCCTCGTTTCATTCGCGGACGCAGCGTTGGAGCTCGAGCGACGCGTCAGCGGCAACATTTGCCATTAGCAGTGACGTACGTAATTTCGGGGCGCACAATGCATCGGAGGCTGTTGTTGCATGGGAGTCCCTCGTTGGGAGGGCCCGAGAAGCGGGGACCGAGCCTCGTATAATCGACACACGTGGAATGCCAAGTGAGAAACGCCTATTTCTCACGCCCTTAGCTATTATCGCGTCAAGCGGAGGTTGAGTTATTGTAGGCGCGAGGCACATACGCTATCCACCTCTAAGTTATCCGGTTTTTTTGTGTGTTTTTTTTTGTTTTTTTAATTTTTTTGGTGCTTTTTCTCGTTTTTGTTTTTTGCTGCACTTTCCTCTTTCGTGGCCCTCGCCCTAGGATAATTCACGATTTGGGACTTGCTTTTTCCGCTGCGCCCAAGGGACTTTTTAATTCTTTATTTTTAAGTGGACGACCCTAACTCGATTATAATATAGTCAGGGAGTTTGGCCTTTGTGCAGCCTGTGCTCAATCATCCTAAAGATTCGCCTCTTTTTTTGCTTTTCACCAATTGCGATAATAAGCGATTGGCTCGATATTAGAAATATCGAGCACTATAATACACCGACTCTATCATACATCAATTGTTTAATTATTCCAAATGCACTAAATGCAGGGTACAATTTACGTTAAAACTTTCAGCGCTATTTTATCAAAGTACATAAAGAGAAATATTATTTAAATAATGCTGTTTTTAACTTTAGAGTTTAAAAATTATAAATCATTATGTCTCGCGATTTCATTCTGAATCTACGTTGTAACAGGAACAAACCTCTGACGCTGTGGACTGAAAATTTTTTACAAGACGAATTATAGTGTAACTATATAAAAAAAAATAATAATAAATTTTAAAAAATCCATTTTTCGTTGTACAAAAATTCCTCGACGCAGAAATACATTTTTTCTGAGGAAAAATTAGTCTACTTATTTTTCTTGCCTGCTGTACTTAAAAGAAAAATAAGATATAAAATTCTCGTCATATACGTTCCTCTTAGAATTTTTACAAATACTGGTTTGTAGCTCTTACGCTCTATGTTGGTAATACGTGACTTAAAATAATTTGTAAAACTTATGATAAACTGTTGCTACTTGAAACGTACAATTCGTGAACGAAATATTTCGTTCAACTGAAAAAGGAAAAAGAACCAAAAATACTAACGAAATGAAGTAAAAGCATTAAAAAGAGAAATGAGAAAACAAGTAAACATATGTTACAAGTTCGACAGCATCGTATTACAACATTGCATTCTGTAAGTTTACAAGGATGCAAAGTATAACGGATAAGGTTATTTTTGAAAAAGCTTTGTTGAATAGAAGTATTCAACGTTTTATAAAAGGAACGGTGCTCATATTTTTTTCTTCTTGAAGTAATTAATACTTAATTAAACTTTATATATATATATATATATATATATATATATATATATACAAGTTAAAGAAATAAATATTTAAACGACGTATATTGAAGGTGTTGAATAATATTTCAAATGATATTTTAATAGATTTTATTATAAAATTAATGTACAATAATTTATATAAATACAATATAAATAAATTTGATATGATAATTACAATTATTCCAATATCCGAATACATTTCAAACATTCTTCATCAATTAGTAAATTATAAGAATCTTAATTGATACATCCAATAAAATTTTCTTTTCGTCAATGTTGAAACTTCTTATAAATTCTTATAAAGTGTATTGAATCAAATGAGCTAATTAAGTGAGATTCTTTCAAAATAAACATTGTTAACATGTAAAAAAATGTTTAATCGACTGAAATGTATTCATTGCATGTAAATTTATGTGATGATTAGATAATTTATAAATAACTCTTTGAAAAATTATCGCTGTTATAGTGCACTTATAATAAGTAATATCGATAAATAAAAATGTAAACTGCAGATAGCACTTGAGATACTTCAACTCACAAGGAACCTCGTCCTTTCCTTGTCTTTCCCTCAATTTTTCTTTCATTCCTCCGTTTCTCCAATGTTGATCTTCAACTTTTTCTTTTTCTTCTAAATTATGCGTGCTCTTATCAACACCAC
>NW_011948444.1:820280-836904 GCF_000503995.2 Ceratosolen solmsi marchali
CGTGAATTTATCGCCCTCGTGACGTCATATATATATATATATATATATATACGCGCGCGCGACCGTATTCATGTGAAAAAGAAGCTTCCATACATACAGGACATTTCTCGGATTATTCGTTTGCTTTAAATTCATTAATATTAAAATAATTTTCAATATTATTGGATAAAATAAAATCTCCCATTTATAATCGCAATTTTTAATTCGATATATTTAATGATAATATATTATTAATGTAATGATTTTTATAAAAATTCATTTTACTTTGGGCAAAGGAATTCGTTTGTAATGACTCAAGCAACAAAATATTAATTAGTATAAATGTAAATCATTTCCTGATAAAACCATTGCATTATCTTTAACTTTAAACTCGGTTTTATTACATTAGTTTTTTACGTCACTTTATTGTGGTAAATTTTAATTGCTTATTATTTTTAGGGGGGAGGGAGGGCAGGGGATGGATCGGTACATTATTATAAATTGTTTTTCAAAGGTGAAATAATATTATTAATTATTTTATATAAACTGCAATATCAGCCTATAAATTTATTTAAGATTAAACAGTTTCGATATTTAATTTTTATATATGTGTATTGAATTTTTTAATATTTTCATTTAGGCTTTAACCTTAATTATATTGAGAAGATAAACAATTATTATAAGTATTCCAATGAATGTCGAAATCATTCGCTTCGTTTATCTGGATCAATGTATTATGTAAAGTTAGTTGTATAATTGATGTTGTAAGATCTGGTGTATTAAATGACGAAGCAATTAATTTATATTAAATTGGAAAAATATCAGAAAATATTAGGAAATATTTCGATTTAAAAATATATGAGACAGTATGATTATATTTTATTTTAATTTGAAATCGAATAATTAAGTTAAATAACCAATGAATAAATACTCAGAATATTTGAATTAATTTTTTATATTTGAAAATTTGAAAATATTTTATCGCCTTTTGCTATATTAAACATAATTTTCTTCAAAAAATTTCTTTAATTAAAAATTTTCATTTTATTGGAACAAAACTTACTATAACTAACGAGATATTTTCATTACATGCATTTTGTAGAAAACATTCTCTTCGAATACATAAATTTTACATTACAAAAAATTAAATAAGATATCGCACGTTCAGTGCCATAAATTTTTTATATTACATTTACTATTTTTCTTTATGTAATTGTAATTATGAAATTATTTTCATAATATGTATTATCGTGAATAATGAATAATGAGTGAACATTTTAGAATAATCAACAATTGTACTATTCATATTTTTTGTTATCCTTTTAGAAGTAATTCCAACTGTTAAGACGTACTTGATATAAATAATTACCAAGTTTAAATAATAATTCTAACCCTGTACAATTTTTCAATCTCTCGTTATCCATTATATGCCATTTATTTAACAATTGTCAATGCATATTTATCGTTGCACTATGTTTTAGGAGTTCTGTAATTTTGCATACAATATTTACATAGAAAATTTTTATTTCGTATAAACTATCTGAAAACTATGTGATATACCATTGGGACTTATGAGTCAAAGGATCCATTGAAAATTAAACAATTTATTGAAATGAAATTCATTTCTTTGAATTTCCTATCCTTTAACACTCGTGCTATAGCATAACGACATTTAATAATATTCGAAAATAATAAGAAAATCGTAGTACTTTCTCGTGTTTATATTTTATTAATAAACCTAATTACTAATAAGCCACAAAAATCCCTTTCTTCGTGCCGATCATTTTTTTTTCCAACCTTAATGAGATAAATTCTTCACTCAAAAGCAAATACCTCTTGTAATAAGTATTTCCATGCTTACTATAGTTAATATATTAACGCTCGAGCCCCAATAATTGAGCTTAAACTTCTATTTCTTGCGAGCATACTTGGAGATTAAACCCCTCTCCGTGATATAATAATTACAATCGTAGCGTTAGCGCGCGTGCATGCACATACACAGGTAGGCATAGTGCCGGGGCACCGGAGCCTGCACACACCTTCTTTGAAGAAGGGTCTGACAATTCTAATAGCCGTTATTTTGTTGGGCAACGATCGCCGGTGGTGGTCCCTTAAGTGCGCCCACCTTCTCCAACAGAAAGAAATTAGCGGCCCTTCCCCGGTCAAAACTATGATTTCATTTTTCCTGTACCATACCGCCACACACTCGAAAAATTGACCCATCTCAATTTTAGATTTTGTTTTCTCCTTTTGACTGGTCGGTGCCTGCACACCAACCAGCCGGTAATTATCAAATTAAGAAGATATATTTACGATACTAAGAACAAATCGTCGCGTTATTATTAAAGTTGCGTTTAATAGTTTCTTTTTGCAACGTCCCCCGTACTACCTAATTATTCATCGGACCCTTCAGTTGTTTCATTTACATTCGATTACATTGTTTCAGCAATATCAACAAGCATTTTAGGAATGAATAATCTCACAACATTATTACAATACAATCAAATGACTATTTTTGCAAGATATTTAGATTATTTTATTATTCTATTCTTGAACAATGGCGCATGAGCAATAATGTTTTTATAAAAAAAATATTGCCACGTATGATTTGACATAGTTTTACGAATGCCTTATCGTTTAAAATTTCCACGTCGATAAACTATACTATATTTATAAATTTATTGACATGCTATTTAATATTATGTCACGTATTTTGTTCATTCCTTTTATTTTTATTAATTAATTCATTACATTGGACTTTCGGTTGTATTGATTTTTCTTATTTCGCAATGCTGCGATATTCCCAATGGTTTTGATAACCGACGGCAGAAAAAGTTTATTCTAATTTACTATTATTTACCTACTAGTGTTTCTACCACTACTGTTTCTATACACTTGACTCTCCTTCGCGTCTTCCCACCCTCCTGCCCCGCCCTAATACCACCATCTGTGTTTATACACGTTACCCCTTAGGAAATCTTTAGTACTATTTCTATTTAATCAACGTTCGTCACGAGCTCATTTACATATATTAATGTACCTACATTAAACATTTTATCCCTGGTCTGTGCATTTTGCGGAACTTTGGACAACCATTGACTAACACTCTTTATGTATATGTAATTACATATAGAGCAGTGGAAATTTTTCATCCTCGATCGCTCAACTAGTGCATATACACACGCGCGCGCACATATAAATATATATACAAATGTTAAAATGCTTTTCTTTTAAAAATTGCAATGCCAAGTAAGCGAGGGGCGACTCGAAAGTATCTAAAACTGCAGCAACAAAAATAAAAGTATCATCCATCGATCTTATTCAGACGATTCTGTACTCGCGATAATAGCCCTACCAAATACAAAAGTTCACTCTTCAAAAGTGCCACGAATGTCTTCTCTAACCTTATCCGAGTGGCAAAGCTCCTCGCTACTGAATAGAAGCTTTAAGAAAAGAACTCTAAAAGTATTGCTAAAGTTCCTTTCTTTCTTTAATTTTTATTTTCTCTTTTCGACTTTAGAAGAAGACACTTTGCAAACTTTTTCAGTTGCAGTCTTTGCTGATGACTATTTAAGTATTGAACATTTACTTTCCCATGTTTTAGTTTACTTATACCAGATATCTGAAAGTTTTTTCTCGCTTCTTAAACACCCGTTGTTGAACTCTCGCAGTTATTCTGATTGAAAGCTGAAATATTGTGAACAGAAAAAAAAAACTATTTTTCAGTGACTAGTTATTGACAATACTCAAACCACTGACCATACACTATGAATAACACAATATTGTATAAAATTTTGTTATCTTCAAATGTTCGAGAAAAGAGCTTAAGAGATTATATTTAATAAATCATGTTTTATGGTTGGGAGATTGAAATTTGCTAAAATACGAAGAAATTGTTTAGTATCATTGCCAATATTTTTTACAATTTTACAATTTAGAATACTGCAGTTGTAAAATTCAATGTGACCGCACTGATAACAAGATTCACATACGGTATAACACAATTTTATGAGCCGAACTATAGTATTTCATCGTATTCAATATCTACGTGTATGGGATTTCCGATGACATAGTCAAGGTAAAATACATTAAATATGTAAAACTGCAGAGTTTTTATACAGACAATATCATCGGAAGCTAAAATTCATGGAAATTGGTTTACGTATAAAAATTTAAATTCTTCGATTACTTGCAATGTCAAACTTAATTATTCGTAGAGTAATTGTCCTCATTAATTATCTGCATAAGTGATCTTTGTCTTTATGGCATAATTATAATTTTTTTTACTTTACAATCTTATGACAATCGTTTATATAAGTAAAATTATACATCGAAAGAATGATTGTTAATGTAACTCAGATTTTTAAATTAAATTATTTAATCCAATATAAGTGTATAGCGATATAATGCTCAAAGTTATTATCATTTATCTTTGATTCGGCTGAATTTTTCAATCGATATTTTAAATACATGGTGCATGATAACAAAATCGTTTTTTGCATAATAAAGTTAAAGTAGTTTGGAAAGCCTATTTGAAAAAGCAGATTTGTATGGCTGGAAACTAAATTTTCCTACCTAGTCGAGCCTCAAGTACGATTCATCAATTTTCGTAAAATAAAATAAACTCCAATAAACGTTGAAATTATTTAAATATAGCGCAAAATACTCGAAATTAAAAACATTTATTATGAGAATGTCTATTTAGTTACTCGAATCAATGAATCATTTATTTGTTATGTTGAAACGAGTGTGCTGCCGTCGCGAAGAAATTTCTTAATTCTCTAATGCGAACATATTAACCCAGATATTTATTTATACGAAGCGAAAGTATTTACTTCTTACTCTCATCTATTCATGATGTAAAAGAGGCCATATTACTTAGGCTCAAAATGCACGCAATCAATTGCTTTGTTTATTGTTTGATATATCAATAGGCCGATTTTTCAGTCCTATTTCTGTATTTGTCCCTTTGCTCCTCATCAATTTGTTTATCAATTCGCTATCCGTCTGTAGATGCTTTATGACTCACTCTTGTTAATAAGGTTTATAAGTTAAAATGTATAGAGAAATAAATACATATTGCAATATTGACTTACATAAACGGATGTCAATCCTTCTATTTAAAAATTCATCTATTTAAAAGTTCCAGTCGCATCTAGTGTAAATTCATAAAATTTTGTTATCTCTATATTCATCATTTTCGTACATTATTCCATGCAGAATAACAGGCTTTTTTCTTATATATATATAAATATTTTTTTGTTTTTTGTTTACAGCGTCACTATAAAATAATCTACTTCTCAGAATGCACTTTATATATGAATGAGGGAGTTGTTTGTTATAACCAACAAATTCTATTAATTCATTAGGCGCGAATTATTATGTTTTTTTTTTTTTTTTTACAATCACAGTCAATATCTAATATATATCAATAGATAGACAAATGTTCCAAAACGTTAATATATTAATTTTTTCGTTTAAATAACATATTGTTTAAAAAAATTAAAAAGAAAAAGAAAGGGAGGATTTAATTGAAGAAATGGAGAGCGAAAGATTTAAAAAATCAAAGCATTATTTTTTCAACAAAAAAAAAAATTCACTGATGCGATTTTAATAACCGATGTTGCCAAAGATTTCATAAAAAGGGGAAATAGTGAATCATTTAATTTATCTTTATAGTCCAACGATAAAATAGCTCTCTGAAACACCAAAGCAGAACTCTTTATGGTTTTACGTCGCTACATCATATGTGCGCATCCCATGAAAAATGTTCATATGTTTGGTATTTATACCCCGTGTGTATGCGCATTTTTTCAGTACATGTGTTGAACGTTTATCCGTTAGCTGCATGCAATAGTACTTTAAAAAAAAAAAAAAAAAAAAATCGAAACAACGCCCACAGTTCGATTTTCATGAGACGATTAAGAGTATAATAAATTATATATTATTACTCTTTATTGCTCATAAATCAATTTGTTTTCTTTCCTTGCCACTTTGTATTTATTCTCAGACTTTATTCTCAGATGTCACGATCGATGCACTAAAATTAAAAAAAAAATGTCAATATGAAGTTTTTCGTCATCGGAGCTATAATTCTAGATTATATAATACACAAATAAGACGAAAAGATGTTTGGATATTTTAGGATTTCTATGCACCGTATACATTGACAATTATATTTGTTAATAATTTTCCTTAAATTTGCCTTATTTAAAAGCTATAAAACTGACCATTTCATTGGACGTAAGCGCAAGCTCATTATTTTAACTACGGACAAGCATGACTGAATTAGAAGAAACAGCTGCTCTGCCCGATCTCGCACGTACCACCAATAGAGATTATATTTTCCATGACTGTGAAAGATAAGAGATAAGATATGCCAAGGAGAATAAAAAAGGAATACGAGCAGAAAGCGAGCGGGGAGTGATTCAGTGGAGTTCAACGCGGCTTTTAACGTAGTTGTAACGTGAAACGCTTAGCCTAGTATGTTTTATAAGATACCGTCGTCCCAGAGTCGCAAGTTGCAAGCTTTCAGAGCTAAATCGCAGAAAGTTTAGAGGAGGTCGAATGCAATTTTGTAATTCTCGTTTCTTGGCACAACATAACCGACACTTTACCGACACACATTACGGATTTTACGGCTTTACGAGAGCTAAGAGTGGGTAGCTTTTTCACTCTTCGGCGTAAATCAGTCTCTCCTCTTACGCCGCGACTTGACGCCGACCACCGAGAAGGAAATGCGAGCCCCCCCCCCCTCCTGTAGGGAATCCCGAGGCTGCGATGAAGGCAAGAGAAGAAGAAAATTGATAAGAGACCGGCAAGGCTGCTGCAATCACACAAGTGTCCAGTGTCTCTGTTCGTCGGGCAGCTCGAGTGGCGTCGAGGTAGTTCGGAGCGCCTGCCTGCACAGACGGCGTCATTCAAACGGATCGACGTCGTCTTCGGCCACGTGCGGACTCTGGCACCTAAAGCTTTTTAGCCTAAGCCTACCTTCCTGTTAAAAGCACGTCCGACTTTAGCCGCGCTTTCACATTTTTAATTTAAATGTTATACATACTAGAATAAATGCACCGACAGGATTTCATGTCATTTAGCGATTCAAAAGATATGCGAGTTGCCTGCCTTTTGTTTTTACCGTCGTCAGTCTACAGCTTTAATCTCAGCACGAGTGACACAACAAAAAAAAGAGAGAGAGAGAGAGAGAGAGAGAGAGAGAGAGAGAGAGAGAGAGAGAGAGTGGAAAATAAATAAGCTATCGAAGCTTCCCAGCATTAAACGAATAAAAATCGGGGCACAGCGATTCATGAATAGAGTCGATAAGTCGTAGAAACAGTATCGAACTACATTGTTATAGGGTTATAGCAACTTTCGAGCGATTTCCGTTTTCAAATCCGGACGACCCATCTGCCAAATCCAGCTATACCGCATGAAACTATAAATCCGCACTCGGCTACAACCCACATATCTCTCACGGAAATGGCAGGAGGTCGTCGCGCAAACGAATAGCTCGAAGTTGGATCGATTGGCAATTTTTAGGGGAGCAATTTTCGCGATATTCTACTAACACATCGAGCTAACGCGTTATTTAATCGTCTTCATTAGGTTCAGCGTAAATACCATCCACCGGTGGTAAATCACTAAACTCTACGATACTCGTTTCTCTCCGAGTACATTGCCCATTTTCACGATCTTTCTCTTTTGATTTTATTCATTTTCAAAATAGATTCTAACTCTCTACGTACAGTTTTACTTTCATCCCCCTCCCTCTCTCTCTCTCTCTCTCTCTCTCTCTCTCTCTCTCTCTCTCTCTCTGTCTCTCTGCATTAATTCTTAATTAATAAACTGTTTATCAAAGGTTCATGACAAGTCAAATGAACATTGAAATAATAAGAAATACCCATTGTATATGAAAAAGAACGTTATTGTTATCATTGTTATCGCTACTGAGATATTATCTCACGAGTTAGAAAATTATTCAAAATTTCATTATCTCTTTTGCATAAGCATATTAATTTTCCTTTTATATCACTAATGCTGCCGCTTGATTAATATTTAAGATCGAACTTTTAATGTAAGATAAGATATATAAATATATATATATATATGTGTGTGTGTATATATATGTATACATAGGTAAGCACACAACAACTATGATCCTCACTTACATATTGCATCTGTACGTTAAAGATACCGAGCAGGTAAGGAAATTATAAGTGTTTACGTTTATTTAATAAAATATTCTCTCGATAGTCATGAAACATCCATCCAATCGGAAGATTGGATAAATGAACGAGGAAATAAATTGATAAATAAATAAAGTAATTTAATAATGATAAAATTTGCTAGTTAGCACAATAGCGATTAATAAATATTATCTACATAGTGTCGTACTTCTATATATATAAAATTATATATACAATAATAGAATTTCTAATGATGTCGTTGTATTTATATATGTGATTAAATCTTAAACAATATACAGGCAAATTACAAATTAATGCTGTCACGTGCGCTCTACACAAATTAATCCAATGGATTTAGAATTGGCTGCAACGGTATTATTATCCATGTACGTAAGTGTACTCGGGGCACATACAATCGCGTGTCATAGCTTTATATAAACATTTTATTAGCGATCCTTGTTTCTTTGACTTTTATCTTCTTTAATTTCATCGCTACCATTGAACGGTACGAGAAACTTGTTATTCTTCAATAAATGAGATGCAAAGCCGTTCGATTTAAAATGTCAATCGCTATGACAATCGGGAAGGAGTTTTTCATATTTATACTAAATAAGTGAAATGGTCGAGAACAGCACTTACACTAATAATTTTCAGCTCATTTAATATATCCTCTCTAACATATTATCGGCCAATTTTTCATTATTTAAAATTTTTGATTTTTATTTACTCTTACGAAGAGTATCGAGTGGCTAGTACAATTGAAGAATACGATAATTTATGTGATTGAATGGAATATTATCGTTTGCATTATAAAGCACGTTCTATATGACTCTATAGAAAAACGATTTAAGTAATTGACGCATGAAAATCTCGTACTTAATGAAGAAGAAACTTACTAAACTTGCCTATCCCATCACTCTACAGACTAAATTACAAAATATTTCTTAATTGTGGATTTTAACTTGACTTCTTTCGAACTGGTAGCTCAATATCGTTAAAACAATAAAGATATTTCATTTATCTCGATAAAGGCTAATAAATTGCGTATATCGGAAGCATTTTACTTTTAGATCTCTTGTCTTTAGATCAAGAGGCGCGTGTCGGCAGCAATAACTGTCCTTAAATATACTCGTTAAAATTAAAATTTTCAAACTCTTCCTTCGCCACTCGAAATTATTATTGCACGGTTCTTTTTTATTATTTTCTCCATACATTACAAAGATATAAAAATAATGAATTAATAAATATACGAACAATAAATGAATGATAAGTCTTAGGCAGATAATAAATAGGATAAAAATTAATAATAAGACTTGAAAGAAAAGTTCATTCGTTGTGTTTTTTATCATTAATCACAACTATAAATCAGCACGTAAAATTTCAAGGGAAAAAACGTAGCGATAATACGAAAGTTCCTACATTTGCTTGTGTAATAAAAAATTAATTTCTCAGTTGTCACAGAAATTATGAGTGTCCATAAATCGAAGTTAAATGAGTGCATTATAACTGGTCCGTTAGCTACGTCCCATTACTTTTCTAATAAATGTTGGAAAAAGCCATGATTAATGTCTATTAAATACTTAAGGTAACATGAAATCTATAGATAATCATCGGTAAGTCTGATGAACCGTTCTTACCTCCATCGCGAGACGTCATATAATTGGGCGGAAATTGTGATTTTATATAAGCATGCACTCAACTGCCGTAAAATATTTCCATTGCAACGACTATGGGGGAAATTGGTACACAGTCGTACGGGCGAACTTGCTGTGAAAAAGAAGAAAGGAAGTTTTTATTTTGCACCTTCGACAACTAGGGGATTGAGTGCCTATTTCCCCGTCAATCGGGCGATTTCAATTTCCAAATGCAACCATCGCCAATCCCTCTGAAATTGCATTTGTCCTAGAGCGAGAAGTAGAAATGCCATAGGATGGACACGGGAAGTGCCGTGTAATAATAGCCGAATTCAGTTTGTCCCGAGGAATCAGAGACTGGCTCTATCTTTCTCTCTCTCTCCCACACTCACTCACTTCGGTCTCGTAGTTACAGAGATTCGCCAAACCTCTACGAGTCCCAGATCTAGGGACCACCTCAAGCTGAAAATCGTCTTCAGAACGAGCTTCCGACAATATCAGACTATATAGTAATCGGAATTTAATAAGTAGCAGCTGCTGAAAGGTAGTGACTCTCCCTATACTTCAAAGTGTGAGTGGGCTCGATGTTCTCGCGACCTTCGGCCTACCCCTTGACTGCGATGACCTACTTGGGCGCCGCTGAAAATCATCTTGGCACATTCCCCAAATCACAAATTGCCATCCAGGAGCAAGACTAAACCTTAAAAAAAAATAGGTAAATGCTTAGCCGAATAGTGTCTCCTTACTTTTTCTCATGCATTGTCTTATCTCGTAACAGCAATTGAATAAATTTTACGTTTTAACAGCCGAATAACTTGCTCGCTGGCCTATTATTCTGACTTTAAGTATTTAATATGTTTGTTCGAGCGAGTGCGCGTATTATTTATGTATTATTTCCTTGCCTCGACTTTATTAATACGAATCTTTCGATAAATTCCAAAAGTCTGCAAGTGCCTTGGAAATTTCAGCCTGTCGCTTACGTGTCCTATCAATTGACTTTCAACTAGCCCCTCGGCTACGTCGTCGGCCCACGGCAATCGTGAACTTTTTTTTAAAAGACATTATCTTTCATAAGTTATCAAGTCGTATGACCGAGTGCCATCATTAAAAGCCTCTAATATGCGCATAAATGGATTGTCCCACAAACTTGTAAGGGTTAAGTGTAGCATGACAGTGGCTACACCGCTAATTGTACACTTTGCCCATGTAGTTCACCAATAGGCGCAAACCGTTAGTTTCGTGTCATAAGAAAATTTGCGTTTCTTTCAGTCGGAGGAAGCCTTGAAAGCATTGCATATCTATTAGATTAACCGTAACGCAAAATCCGACGTCATTATTACAGACGAAAGACTATTTCTTGAAAAAGTTTTTTTTTGTTAACGCTTTCAATGCAGTTCGATGATATATGAAAAAAAAATATTCAACCTTCTGTTCAACTAAATTTTGTAGTTCTCTATAAATTCCGTTTCAAATTAAGAGATCCAAAGAAAAGTTCAAGGTATTAACGAATAATATAAAAATATATATTCTTCGTTTATATTTTATTGCTGTAAACGATGGAGTTTATCTTTAATAATTCTATGTTAATACAGAAATAATTCCTCCTTTTCATATATATATATATATATATATATATATATATATATATATATATATATATATAAGTACTTGAATAGCTTTCAAAATATGAGAATTTTTCACTAAATAAATTAATTAATTATCAGGTAATTACAAATGAGGTTACTTCACAAGTTCGAGTGCGTGCTTACGTATCCAGATCATTCGATGATTTGTCGAGTTATTGTTAAAGAATTAAAATCCGATATATTCCAAGTATTTAGTTTGTCCCCTACATATTATCCGATGCGTACTTAGTAGTACGAAACAATTATCACAAAAGTTGACGAAGAATCCAAAGTTTTTCGTCGAAGCAAGAATAACAGGACATTTCAACGATCAAGATCTGTTTGGCTTGTGCGAAAAACAGTTATAACGTAAGAAGCAGATTATGCCAAATTTCAAGACTGGAGATTACGAAACTGTAGTTCGCAAAAAGCCTCTGCGAGCAATATAGGTTCAAACATAAGAGCGGGAGCTCTCACAAATTTTGAGCTCGATAAGCAAAGGCCAAAGTGCTTACTTATCCGATGAGAGAGAGAGAGAGAGAGAGAGAGAGAGAGAGAGAGAGGAGTAGAGGAGTAGGGGTGAGCACTCCAACACCGTAGAACGTCTTTGCTTGCGACTCCGTCAGCGTTTCATTAACCGCCGAAAGCGCATAAATACTTAGGCGCTATCACACTTTTCTACACCCACTTGTTCTTTCGCGTAGACTCGGCTCTCCGGCAAACTTTGTCTATCATGACTAAGAAGCAGGTAAGAGTGTTTCTGCTTGCGCACGTTTGCCTTTCCCTTTGATATAGTCGAATAAAACGCAATATTAAACACGTACGCAAGCTGTTTAAACGCATCTGTTCAGGGCCTGTCGATTTTATCGTCGATGTACCGAGCAGTTGAAATTGTCCATGCGATACTTATACTTTTAAAAATTATTTTATCGAATGGAAAGTATAATTTTTAACATTTATCTCCCACACAAATAAATGTTCTAATTAATAATCGTTATTTTAGATTTTGCAACAATTTGAAAACAGTCATCTAAATGTCAAAAGACATTAATTGTATTTTTTCTTATTAAAAACAATTATTTGTCTTTATTTCTTTACTTTAATGCTTAGTGATTCAATTTTAATGGCTTATTCGAGTCGAATTTAAGCAAACTATCACTTTGTCTGATTATTTTAAGATAATATCTGTCAATTTAAGATATGATACTTGGGATATAGGCAAGTACACTACTTTAAGCAAACTTCACACACATGAGTTAAATGCATTAAAATTTATGAAACTTAGATATTTATAGAATTTATAACATATAGACTAAGAAGGCAAATCTTATATTCGTCATTATTCGATTTATATCAGTTAATTGTATTTACGAACACGGAAAAACATACAATATTGCGATATTATTATTTTCCTTGGGATACATTGTTACTTTCTACAAGGAAATCTTCGAGATTATAGTTTATTCGTCTTTGTATGCGTATACGAATATTTACATAAAATATTTACAGCAATATGTCTTTGAGGTTAATCAAATTCTTTCGATAAATCATAAAGACTTTCAACTCGATGTTGTGGACTATTACCAAAAAATATTAGTGATTAAATAAACATTTGTCGATAAATAGAATCTTAGTCTGGCAATATGTAAAAAGCATATGAAAAATACAATCAATTTATCACAACAGACAGAATTAAATATATCATTGCATCTCACTAGAAATGTTGTATAAATTAGAGAGATTGAACAGATGTTTATATTTCTACAATTTAACATTTAATTCAAATTCAAATTTCGTTATAAATGTGTGAAATATTTATTTAGGTATTTTCGTCTAAATTAGAAAGGGTTACGTAATAATTATATATATATATATATATATATATATATATAGACGCGATATTTATTATTTTGTAAGAAATATATTACAATAATTAGTATTGAGTAAAAGAAAATAAATGTATGAATTGAGTTGACTATTCTACCCGAGTCATAGAACGTTTTTGTACCAACGTTATTGTGCTTAATTTCTTCAGGATAAAAAATTAAATATATTCATGCATTATCTTTACATGTAAATATAAGCATAAAGAGGACGAAAATTGTAGGAGGAAAAATGAAAAAAACTTTACTCTGCGATTGCCATCGAGGTTGGGGGATAAAAAAGATAAGATAGATAAAGGAATAAAGTAAAATCTAAAAATGATATTCAAGTTTTGGGTAAATTTCTAATAAATTTAGATAGATTATTTGGTTAAAATTTCACGCGTATCTTTACTATTGAACTCATTTTATTGTAAAGTGACTTCGAAAATCGAAATATCTATAAAAGTTGACATTATTAAGATAATTTGTTAACAAAAAAAAAGTTTGAAACGATGTTCGATATAAGCTCTTTTGTTTTTCTCTTGTCTTTTCTTCTTAAATGAAACAAGAGAGCAAAATTGCCAAAATCCTTTAGCCATTGATAATGGTAATAATAATTGTCGTATTCAACATTATTTCAACTGGATTAAATATTCTACCATTGGCATTTTCCTATCGTAAGTAATGCGAGTGTGAACCGATTACATTGGAAAATCTTTGGGAATATTTATGCAAATTCGAATCTATTTTGAGCAAGGGACACGAATTATTGCCATATTGAATCACGGAAACAAAATTTTGCAGACATGAGTGTTGAGTGATTGAAATACAAAAACATATTGATACGATTAGTCATGGAATAATAAACCGTTCGGCGATATCGGCGAACTCGTAGAGAACGTAACGGCCGAATAATTACAAGGCACCGACATTGTTTTATGTTAATAAATGGCAATAATTTATAATTTCACACGTACAGGCCCGTCACGTATTTATCAGGCGGAACCGAAGAGCCAAGAGAGAATAAGTGCACTCGCGTAATCCGGCGATCCGTTCGCTTTGCTCTGTCAACACGGAACAATTGAAATATTCAATAATTTCCCACTTAACCCGGTGCGTTACGTGTGATGTTCGGCGGCGAATCGGGGCTGTACCTCGTCCCCCCTCCACTTTCTCATCCGTGGGGCGCGCGCACAGGCCGCTCAAAATGACCAAGGAGCACGGAGTAGTCAATTTATAAGCTCTCTCTCTCTCTTTCTTCTAATGATCGAGCCTCGATAACTCGCTTCCTACGATTCGCTCGTGCTTACATAGCAATATTTTATTTTTTATTGTTGTTGCCCGTTGTTTTAGCTGTTACTTATCGTCGTTTTTACAGTTCCATGAGCCGGGAGTAAAGTCTGCGCAAGCTACGGAAAGGAGCTTGGCATCCCAGGATATTTTCCATTTTTTCTCGAAATCTAATGCGATCGGCTGGCTGGCTTGCTGCCTGTCTCTATTCCTCGCATTCTCATTCGTCATAATGAACTTATAATGGAAATGTGAATTTTTGGAAATTTATTAAGAGAGATGTGGCTAGTCGAATTTGTAAATTAGCATTATACTTACTGTCGCGCTTTTGTGATGAAATAAAAAGTCAGCGTTCGATGTATTAATTTTTTAATTACAGATTTCGCGATGATTCGTTAATTACGTATTTAAAGTTTGTTCCCGAGGAGGATCAATCGTGATCGTGTATTGTGATAGAATTAAAATGAGGCGTCGTTGAGAAAAAGGCGATCCTCAATAGTCAAAATTTCAATAAACTTAATTATTATAGTTTCAAGCCACCAATTGGCTTAAAACATATGCATAACATATCGTAAAATGTCCTTGTATATTCGAATTGTGATAGTCTAAAACCACTGATTTTTTTACAGCTAAGAATAATGATTTAAAAAAAAAACTGCAAATTTCTTCTTAATATTGCGTCATCGTTATCGCATTACCTTTAAAAAAAAATAAAAAACCAACTTCAACACGATGGTATAATGACATTAAAGGTTTTTTTTTGCAAAGATGCAGAGCGCTTTTTGAGCAAGGACAATGGTCTGGGGAGGATCAAATTCAGTCTCGCGGGCGATCGCTTATAAATCACAATAATTACATGGAGTTGCGAGCAAATAGTTGAGCCATTCATCCGGCATCCAAAGACTTAACCGCTCAATCCATAATTAAAGAAAATTTTTACCACTGCATCCTCCTTCGGCACCTCGCCCTACTCAACTCGCTTTCCCTCCTCTCGAGGCTGCCACTGCGAATTGACGTATCCTCTACGACAGGGAAAGGCGGAAGGGGCGCTCGAGATAGAAAGGGAAGCAACTCGTCAAGGAGAAGGAGGAGGAGGAGGACCGGAGTACATACGTGCACTGCGGAAATGACGGTCGAGGGAGAGGGGGAGGTCGGCGGTCGATCGGTATCTGGGTCGCGGGTTTTGGCAGCGGACCCGCCGCTCGCGAGCCTATATCTCACCCTCCATCTCCTCTATCCCCTCCTTCTCCTCGTCTCTCTCGATCCGCCTCGCACCATTTCCCGCCACCCACACCCCTCCCCCCAATCCCCCCTCCATCACGTCTCGTCTCACTGACCACACCGTATTTGGCTCCATCAAAATACTTTATCGCTTTGCAGCCCTTTAATGTAATGTTCTAAGAATCGAGCACACTACAATCAAGCAACTTTATCATAGAGAAGCCGAGCAATTATAACAAATCCGCTCTACCCTCGTCGTAAGAGGCTCCCCCTAGAGAAAGAGGATGATTCCTTTTATCCACTCATTAAAGTGTTGCAGATCTTTTCATCTCTTGCACGTCGTCCACTTGACTGCCGTTTAATGTATTCTCTTCATTCTCTAGGCTCCGTTCATTCGCCTGGAACATTTATCTGGAAGATTTATTTCCAGATCTTCCCCCATACCCCTGCAGCTTCAAGAACTCGACTGTATTTTGCATCTCGTAAGTAATATTGTGCCTCCGTACTTGCCAGCTTTATAATTGCCGTACGGGTATGGAAATGTCATTGTTTAAAGCATCTTCGTTGCTAAACAAAGCGAAAAACTGGCGATTGAATTATCGCACGCGATATATTTTCTAAGAATATAACTTATCAGCGGTTTATTGAATTACGGCGGTGCTAGTGAATTTTATTTACACATCGATGTTTCAACATACCTTTAACGTAATTATATTTTGGTAAAAAAAATATTTAAATAATAAGCGATACGAACGGCGATACGATTCACTCCATAACCAAGTGACGATAATTTTTTTTTTTTTTTTTTTTTTTAACCATTTTTTTTA
>NW_011948444.1:837009-862346 GCF_000503995.2 Ceratosolen solmsi marchali
TAATTTTTTTTGTTTTTTTTTTTTTTAACCATGTTATTGAAATTGGCAGGTGTAGATTAAACTTGAAAATGAAGTCGGACGCTTATCGTGCAGCACATCGTCATTACAAATTTATGCAAAGGTATGATTTTCGATTAAAAATAATAATAAACATTGTATACGAAAGGCTCTTTTTATCCGCGTATCTTAATCTCGCTGAGTCAATATACATTAGACGATAGCAAAGGCGCGCGAATAATCTCCATCGCGAGCCTATAATATAACCTCTTGTATGTCTTTCGTGAATCACGATCCCGTATGTGCAGCACAAATCAAAGGCTTTAAGCAACGAGAGACTGTCATCCAGGTAAACTAGCTCGATAATTACCTCGCGAGCCTCGTGTTTCCCGGCCAAGGCGTCATTCTCGCGAGACACTGTTAAACTTTGCGAATAATTAGCCAGGTTAGTCCAAGATAATATTCCAGGACGGTCCAGTCCAGTACCGTCCAGCCCAGTCCAGTCACGTCCTCCTCCGAATTCCTATTGGCACAGTCGGTTACAGGGACGTAGCCCGCTTTTTTATCGGGCGGAGACACGCGGAAGTGCACGACGGCCGAGGTCGGCACTTCGAGTGGGGCACATGGCCGATCTATCCACTCGGAGGTCTCGAGAGTTCGTCGCTCCCCTTCCTGATCCTCCTTCAGCCGGATGAATATCATGTCGCGTCGTCGGCGAATTAGCGTAGATAGGAATCTGTGGATTTGCCTGAGCGGCTCCTTCCCCAAGTCGCTCGGCGCACTGAAAATTGATAAAGCCCTTATCGCCTCGACGCCGGCATTATCCTTAGCTCGGGTAAATTGTGCTGGGTGGAGGGCCCGTCTTTTGAAACGATTACTCTATTAAAGTGATTATTGCTCCAGAGACGACAGAGTTGACGCTTTTATTCTAGATAGCGATGGTGAATGGTAGTCGTGCGCATTGCGCTTAAGTGAGCTAATGTTTCGTTCTTGCCTCGCGACACAAATTTCGACGGTAAATCAGCATAATAATATGCGATTTTTTTTTCTTTTTAATATCCGAGGCTTCTTGAGGTTCACGAGCCTTATTTCCGATCGAGAGGTTATCGAGACTCCCGAGATATGGACATGCCATACTTTACGGACGGGAATACATTTGAATTATTCGAGATAAAACATGATAAGGCCGACCTATGATCGAGTATTGCCGAATTTCTTAAAATTCTTGGATTGTTGGGCAAGATGAATGGTAATTTGCCTCCATTGCGACCTTTTCGTTCATCCACCTGGGTGATTAATTCAGTAAATTACGCTGTCTTTTAATCTACCTTATTATCTTTGTGTACTATCGATCATGTCCTTCACTTACTCTCGATCATGCGGTAATATAGATTATTGCGATTGTGATTTAGGAGAGTTAAGAGACTAAGATAAGAAATACGCACTTCATAATGTCAAAGCTTTTAAAAGATTACGCTTTCCTCAACAATATTTATCGTATTTGCTTATATAACAAACACTCGATAGTAAAAAGTAAAAAATTCAAGAATTTTAAATTTCTCTCGTGACTAATTTTTCCAAATTTTTTATTCCATTCTTCTATTTAACTGCTTCTACGCACAATGTTTTAAGTGCTAAATATTTAACGTTTCTTGCGTTTCTTCCCTCTCAAGCGAACACAGCAGCCATTATATTGTATTTAGGAAAAAAATCGTATACAGGACAAATAAATGTATTAGCGTTAATTCCAGGCTTAATAATCCTAGGCTTAATGTCCGATAGTTCTACGTTCCAATTCGAAATCTTTAGAAAATTTTACCTGACCTCCTGGCCACTAACGCGCGCACTAGCTTATTATAATATATTATAAAATTATAATATTAAAAAGTCATTGGTAAATGCAAAATAGAACATTCCGTAAGTCAATACGAAGACAAATATTCATTGGCATTAAGCGCTACTTAGTCCGCATAGAAATCGATAATTGTAATTTATGAAAAATTCATTGTAATGGCATAGGCAAAGACTGTCGAAGAATTATGAAAAGATGAATCTTATTAATTTTAATTATTTTTCTCTTTTGAATTTACGCTTACAAAAACAAAAACAAAACAAAAAACAAAAAACAAAAACAAAAACAAAACATTGGAAAAGAAAATTCTCTTGAATGAATTTATAAGCCAAGCTAACTATGGAAACTCGTGATAATTGCCCAATAATACTCCCATCAGTGTTAAGCGGGTGAAACGCAATAGCGGCCAATGAATTAATTACGAGTGGCTGCGAATCTTCGACAGTACCTGAAGATTAATGTGTCGGCTTTCGTACGGGGAAAATGCGTCCTATGCCAATGCGATGCAGAAAATGCAAAAGGGAAGCGACGAGTGATATTTGTCGACGTCGTGGCAGCCGCCAAATTCTCGACGCTCCGTTTTAAGCACTTCAGCCCCATTGCTCCTCGGCCATTGAAATTTCGATCGGTTTTAGCGCCCAACCGTCCCGTGGATGAGAGACAAGGATAGGGGCATTTGGCATTTTCGAGGTTTTACACGAAGCGCAGGTGTGCAAGGGCCAGCACACCCTGGGGAGTATTTCGCTCGTCGCTTCCGGCGTTTTCGGTCGTCTCCTCTCCAAACGCCTAATGCCCTGAATCTCGGATCTTCTGCGATTTTAGGTGGCGTGGCACTTAGCAGCAGCCGATGTCGAGGAGGCAATCGCCTCGATAAAAATAGTTGATGCGATGTCTATACAAAATAGGATTGAAAATCTAAGGTGCTATTAATGCTTTAGCCCTTGGAGTCCCCACTTTGCATAACAGTAGTCGGGACATTTGTCTCGGAGCTCGCGGCTGCCGCTATCGTCGACCAATGCATGCGCACGTCTGCGACGAGATGCAAGAGTGTGTGACGAACCCGTGCACCAGTGTTTGCAGGTCGTTGCATTTTGAAGGAAAAGAATGTCGCTTTGTCCGTGCAAACAAAGTCGCGAGTACTAGAGAACGGCGTTTTTTCTTCTTTTTTTTCTTTCTTTTTCTTTTTTAATGGAGGGCAGTGAAGGGGGAATGACTTTGGCGTTGCTGTGCGACATGAAGTCCGATTATGCTGCGAGCTTTAGTGCTTCTTTAATGCTGAATTTCCTTAATATTAGCGAAACTAATGGCCAATTGTTAAGTCCGAACAGCTCATC
This sequence comes from Ceratosolen solmsi marchali, assembly GCF_000503995.2. NCBI lineage: Eukaryota > Metazoa > Arthropoda > Insecta > Hymenoptera > Agaonidae > Ceratosolen > Ceratosolen solmsi. The sequence goes on from NW_011948444.1 coordinate 840,193, forward strand.
AGACGCAAATATTTCTTAAATAATAAACATGCTTGGAGCTTACATTGAAGGGTATTCATCAAATGATTTTATAAGGCCGTAATCCTGATGACGTTTTTCCATAATTCGTCTTGACGTTTATTAATAATCTGGCGCTGCTACGCTACTTTTTTCCACGAGAGCAAAGTAATGTACATAATTTAGCTTAAATATGCAAAAGATTTCAGAATCTCGTATTATAGGTGAAATAGTGTAAGCAAAAGCTTCGACTCTATTTTACAAAAAGAAAAAAAAATTGCATAAAACTTTTAAGTATTTTTTTCATTGTAAATAAGATTTACGTTTAGCTTTACGTGGCATTAATGTTGTTTCAAAATGTTCACACTCGAGCGAACGTAATTAAAAGATTCTTTTTGAAAATGCAAATTGTGCTTACTGTCACATGATATCGAAAATCGGCTGGATTAACAAATATTCCAATATTAAAAATAGATATTTCTTTCGTTAAATTGTGCTGTCGTAGCCAATAGATCTATAACGAGAGGAATGCTTAAGTTTATATTCAAAATACAATTTACGCTAAGATGTCTGATAAATTCATTAAAAATCTTGTATTTCACTTAACTGCTTGCAAAGAGGCCAATTTTAAATGATTGACAGGCGAGAATTATGGTAAGTAAATTTTTTTAATGTCTTTAACCCACAAATCGCCCAAGTTCGACTCGTCATTCTACTTTAGCTTGTGTGTGAGCGTACATACTACTGTGTATCAATACTATAATTCGTGCACGTGCACACACGGACATAATGGCCATTATAGTTTAATGTGTCAAGTGCATTGGAAAATTAAAGCATTTCGATAGTTGAACGACCTTCGACGCGAAGGTATGAAAAATTCATTAATGCGAGCCCAGCGGATTATACGAACGGAAGACTGTGACGTAATTCAGTTTAAGGATTTGAAATAAATTGGCCTTGGATGTTGAGGTACACGTATATAATTCGCCTCTGTCTCTCTCTCTCTCTCTCTCTCTCTCTCTCTTCAACTCCACAAATCATTTGCCCGCTCCTTCGAATGCAAAGCCACGTCAAAAGTTTAATCATGCTAATCCAAGAAAAATGATTATTAACCGCGTCGTCTCTAACCTGACCTACTTCACCCCTCCCCTCAGCGCGCCCTCTGACGCCATCTTGAAACTCCCGTGCGCGCCGAATTTAATAGAAGTAGACCTGCGTGAATAATATAGACAAGAGGAGCAGTGGTGAAAGGTAATTTATAGCTCGGAAGAGGAAAGCGAATCGCGTTCTTATCCACGGGGCTCTGTAACTGTTTTTACGAATCGCAATAGAGCGTCACTCGCGATCGGCAAAGACCGGGACCTCAGGACCTCCTTGTTCGACAAAGTGCTTAGAGATTGTCAAGATTAGTCCGTGAGTGAGGGATTGGTGGGAGGAGGGTTTGATCTTGCTGCGTTGAATCATTCTCGAACTGATTAGACGTTCGCAACGGTGACCCGCGGCTATTCCCACCCAAACAGTGAACAATTCTACTCAACTGGTTCGCGCGTCTTGTGGTAGCATGAACAGCAAATCAAACAACACGTCCGTGAATATCTTTCCTCTATTTTTATCTTCTTCTCTTTTCATCTTGTTCTGTCCCTGTCTGAGCCGACACGACACGATACTCGAAATTCGAGACGCTCGAATCCTACTTATCCGCTGTAAATGTAAGCGTAATTGTTTACGTAGCTAGCCGGGTAGTTGGGAGGAGACTCGGTGGAACGAAATTTTTGATGGATTAAGTAGGGAACAACATCGTTAAATTTATGCGCGTCGACTATTAATGGACCGAATGATTTGGTTCCATATATTTTATATCGGAATGTCTTGTCTAAGTATAAACGGATTTTATTGGTTACGACTTCATATTTCAAATATTATTTTCAAGCGATGTTACCGGAACATCTAGGTAATATGTGAAATTATAATTAATTTCCTTCGCGATCCCTTACCCTGGACAAAGAACGTTTTCACTGACACAGGGATATATAAAATTATGCTTATATTTATCATTTTTCGCTAGTTTTCTCTCTCGTCCAAACGATAATAGCGGTATATAAAGTTCCTAGACTTTGTACTCAGTAGCGTCGAGCTCTTGGATGCTGACCAAAAAGAATATCAACAGCAAACTACAAAAAAAAAAAAAATGAATGAAAGAAACGATTATTTATTTGACAAATATTATCCTTCGTTAATTTCCGAACGATTAAGAGGGAAAAGTAAATTAAGGCCAAAACAATATTTCAGATTGAAATAGAACCGAATTTATCTTTTAACGATATCGCTGTCCTACGTACATTTATAATTCATATGTTTCTGCCAAATTACAGCGAATTAAACTTTCAAACTTTAAGTACAATATTGCAGCGCTCAAGGTGACTTGAATGTACATGAATATCGTTTTACCTTAGGACACTGTGAGACGAAAAATATTATTTTCATAATCTAAAAGCTAATGAGCAACATATGACGTTGTTTACACGAGCATCCGATGCATAAATATCCAATGCTTTTATAATAAACCATAATGAAAGATAATAAACATTAAATATATAAATGACATGCGCACATTGCTTTATAATAACAAAGTATTATTGGTGCATTAAATATGCATTATATATCAAACTTAGCCGTAAGTACTCCAATCAATACCCAATTTTCTTCGTTATTAAAACTTATTCATAATTATTTTGCGCGAAAAAATAAGATTTACTCTACCTTATTTACAATGACATGTAATTTAATCAACGGTTAAGGAGATTTCCAACGTAAGATAATACCTCGCGGCTACATCGAAATTATTTTAAGATCGGCTCTACTGGAATGGCTTTTATTATACCAATCAACGCATTGTCAACTAATGCTTCGTTTTTTGTTTCGACGTATTATAATGGTCCAGAGGTATGTGCGAAGCACGAAAGTGCCTAGTCACATTTATATATCAAACATCTAGTGTGTACGTAAGCTTCCTTTACCTTATTGCCCATGCGATCTAACGTCATCATAATTGCACCTATACAAAGAGAATCTGTTATAAGAAATATTAATTTCTTATAGCTCCCTTCCCACCCCATTGCCGAGACGCAAAATATGAACGTAACGAGTTTGAATTTCCGGCTACTGGGAAGGTACAAACATTAAAGAAAAATCCACCAGTAAATATTAATTGTAGCAATGGAACGATTAAATACTTTCCACGCTAATCCATTCGTCGATAGCCAAGCTCCATACATATAGAAAATAATGTTTTGTCAAAACAATGACCGCGGCCATAAATTCACGATGTGTAGAACGAAAGGGTCAAAACTATCGAGTGGCCTTTTGTCATCGACGTCTGGAAAGTTAAAGCCTAGTAAGTACAGAGCAGCCAAACGGTAAAATTTAAAATTCAGCCTAGTGAGAAAAGTGCTTTCAAGTTGAACCACATAAGTAAATGGCTGAATATGGTAGTTGAAGATAATTCAGTTTAGCTACTTGATCATGTATGTGTAAGTAGTCTCGGTGACATGTTGGCTGCGTCGGCATCTATCTACATACTCGTGTATAACGAACCTGCCACGGCAGAAGTCCCCAGAAGCGAATGCAGTTGGAAACTCGATTCTCTCTCTCTCTCTGTGACTATCTACGTTTCTCTCGAGCTCGTGAAAGGGGTCGATATCACAAACCGTACTGACGCTGCTACGTCACGATCCGACATGGTTTGTCCTATCTGTCGCTTATCTATTATATTATGTAGCTCGCTCTCGACAATTCCTACTTTGCTATAATAATCCAGCGACCATGAATCTCGTTTCGTTGTATCTCTCTCTCTCTCTCTCTCTCTCTCTCTCTCTCTCTCTCTCTCTGCACGAAATCTACAGAAATTTTTACGATTTTTCATTAAGGAAAGATTGCTTTAAAAGTGTTACTTTAAAACTAATTAATTTTTTTCATTTCGTTCCAAAAAGAATTCTTCATGTTATAAAATTATTAATTTCATAAAATTTGAAATATGACTATAAATGTTAAATACAATTACCGATCGTACAATATCTTTCTTTATATTTAACTCCATAAATTATACAAATCCGCCTCTTCTCAATTTTATGAGACACTGTTCATGGATTCTTGCATTAAAAGATCTTGCTGGCATTGTATGAAAACTTTTCTTTTCAAAATGAGTATGGAACTCGATAAATTATAAAATAGCAATATAACGTCAATAATTAAGTGTAAATTTTCACGTTTCTACTAGATTAGGAAAATTTATGCTAAACTATATATCAGCTAAGTAATTAAATTAAATATAATTTATATCAGCAACTTAAACATGTTGGACAATATTTTCACCTACTTTTATCCAGAATTATTCAAATTTTTTTTTAACTTAATTTATCATTGGTTGGACACGTTTATAATACGAAAAGTTATTTATACGTACATTAATTCATTTATTTGTTAAAAAAAAAAAGATTTCACAATTTCAACATTTCAACTGTTCAACATTTTTTTATCTTACTATTTAAAAATAAAACTAATTATTGAATTTTCTCTGTTATAGGTGAGTTATGAGGATTATTACTTAATTAAATATTCATTATCAAATGTAAGTTTATTTACCACTTTTATCTTTTATGTGTATTATATTGAAAATTATCTGCATCATAAATGTAGAAATCAATGTGAAGAAACAATCATTAAACATTAAATTACAGATGAAATTCATTCAATTTAATTACAATTTCACATACTCGATTGTAATTCAATGTTTGATCAGTTAGTTCACATTTAATTACAACTAACCAGGCACCAAATTTATTCATTTAAATTAAAAATGTTCTCTAAATAAAGCCATTTAATTACATAATCACGTACACTTTACTTCAAAAAAGTTTTATCCTCCACCATCTTTTCGCATGTAAAAGTAAAATATAAAATGTCACTATTGTTATTATTTGTTGTATTCTATGTTTATATATATATATATATATATATATATTTTTTTTTGTCCTTGTATATATAATCGCTGATTATACCAACACATATTAAAAATCCTTTTACTTAAAATAGCTATATTTAGAGCATGAACATTCAATAATATTTTAAAATATATTATCTATTTGTACAAACAAAATTAAATTTTTTTTAAAAATGTTTATCGTGTATTATTTAAAAAATAAGCTTTTTAATCGAGGAACAATTTCTCCTAATATCTACCTAATATCTAAATAACGTATAATTTGAAAATTGTTGATTAACCGAAGAAAAATAGTTTACCCATTAATATTTTAATGAGGAATTGCAGCATTTGTTTTTATTCTACACTTTTGGGTATAAAATATAATGCATTATTTTTATTACTTTGTATACAAACTTAGAATAGAAGCGTTGTTTGTCCTTAACCTAATTATTAAGAAATTTTTCATTTTTTTTTTATTTTTTTTATTGTTCGACTCTGAAATTGAATGACTTTTATCATATAGATTGATAGATTTTCTTCTCATAAACAATCAATGCTTATGCTACATAATCATTGAATTAAGCAAATTTGTTGTCTTCGTTATCTGTAAAAATCGATTTAAATAAAAAAATTCAGATTTGAAATATAAATAATATATAGAAGAAGAAAAAAACAAACAAAAAACCATTCCTCTTTATAAATTTTTTTCTTCTTAATATTTATATTAATTACAGTATTTTAAAATTAATAATAAAATATTAAATATTACTAAAAAACATTTTTATATTACGATTTATAATTGCTTGTCATTCTTTTTAATTTATGCAAATATACATTTTTCTTAATTATCGAAGATGCAAAAAATAAATTAAATTAAAAATTACTAGTGAAAAAGTTTTATAAATAAAAATCTTACTATTTGTACGGTAAAAATATGAAATTCAAATACTTAAGTTAGTTATGTAAATTTTAAACACTTAAAAACATTCTTTAAACGAATTAAAAAAAAAATTTTATTGGCATTCCCTGTAAAACTAATTTAAAATTTTCTTACCTCCACATTTAAGTAAAATTTTATTTTACAGCCCTGTATTTATTAAGGGACGAGAATAAAAATATATAGAGGTAGATTGTGCATTCTGAATTATAGGTGTTGAGCGATTAAAGAATTTTCGCCGTAAATGCAATCGTTATCCAACGAATTCAAAGGAAAAGAAAAGGACGGAAAGAAAAACACATATAGACCGATGCTCAAATACCTACTAATTCTTAAATTTATAATTACAAACGTTAATTTTTATTGTCATCAATTTTTCTTCGGTCATAATTACATCAACTATTAATTAGAGATTTCAATTATACAAAAGCAAAAGCATAAAAGAATTTTTGAAAATAAATCTTGAAGCTTGATAGCCATTGATAAGATAATGATTAAGACCTAGAGACAAGTGTAGTAGCAATAAAGCAGAACATATAAGAAATAAATTAAAAAAAAAAATTTAAAACAAACAACGATGTTTGCGAAGAAAAGAAGACAGTTTGAAGCAGAACTTGCACAAAAATTAAATAATTAAAAGGGCGAAACTCACGTAATACCGGTGCTGCAGAGACATGTCTTAAGCGCCCTTTGGTAAATCCTAATTGCACTTTCCTGTCCTTCTTCCTCTCAAGCATACAGCATTCTACGCTCTTTCTTAAAGAAGTTCGTCATCTTCCGCAGCTACAGGACCATCGAATCCTGTCTCCTCCTTTTTTTGCCAATTTCGGTATATTTTGCACATCGTATTGCGTGCCCTTATCATCCAATTGTTTCTAACTATTTTCGATTCTTTGCTTTCCTTCCTTTTAACTTTTTCACTCTTTTAATTTACGAAACTGTAGTGATGGAAAAATTTTAGACATAATATTCCCAACAGATTCGACGGCTCCTTTCTTTTTTATTCTTTATTCCAAGCTCCAAGTTGAAATCCACAATTGATACTGCTGATACTGCTGATACAAATCACCAATGCTACTTCCATCTTTTTTTCTTTTTTTTTTTATCTCATCGGTCCATTATCAATACATACCCAATCCATCCAATTAAATTTTCTATTCTTGCACATTAAGTATTTGTTTTTTCTACATTATTTTTTTCTTTTTCTTTTTGTTGTGGTTTGTTTTTTGTTTGTTTTCTGCTAATTAACAGTGCAATCAGTTCCTGTAGTCGCTTGTATTGGCGTGAAGTTAATTAGCACATTTTCTCATTAGACCAGCATTTTCTTATTCGCTCCGTCTTCTTCTTGAAAATGAACGTCAATCGGTAATCGGTAGTTCTTTGCGTAGGCCCATTTACATAACAAAAGAATATAAAGGCTGATATAAAGGCTTTTGTTAAAAGTAATACGAGGATGTGCAATTTTCAGAATATATAGACCGTATGACATGGAAGGAAGAGCAAAGTTCGGAAAGTTTGAAAGAACGATTTTGCTTAACTCGCTTCTATGCATACAATAATACTAGCCGAGTATCGTTTTATCAGATGGTGAGTACATCATTGAGACCTAAAACTACGATTACTAGCATTATACTTTGCTTAAAAAAAACTTTTCACATTAAAATTATAATTTTTAAAATAATATAATTTATTGTCTCGTAATTAAAGTATTTTAGTTTATTGTATAAAATGATGATAAAAATATCTGTCATTTTTTTTCCAAATTTGTTGATATTATTATTTGATCAACAATTATTTTCCAATATGTAATACCTATAAGTAGAGTATGAAATTGTCTATTTTAATCGATTAATGAATGCATTTGACTATATACAGAATTTTAAATCTTTAAATTAATTTTGGAATTTAAAAATTTTGTTTTATTACTATTGTAATTTATTCTGCGTATTAAAGTACGTCTGGTTATAAAAAATTTTTGTATAAAAATCAATTTAGAATAGTAGTACTTTTGAATAAGAATCCAAATCTTTACCAGAGTAGTACTTTGGAGAATATTTTAACTCTTTTTTTATGCAATAAGAACAGGAAAAAAAACCAATTAAGTCAGATAATCGTGTGGAGTCCTCTCATTGTCTGTTCTCTCTCTCTCTCTCTCTCTCTTTCCAATTTCCGTTTTATTTACCTTTTTTCAAATGTTATATTTGCTCTTACGACGAATTTAATCAAAGAAAATTTTATGTTACTCATCCGTACGCAGTGCATCTTGGAGCTTTTACAATACAACAATAACGAAGAGTTTAACGAGCCAATGGCTTTCACTCAAAAAAAGTTTGTCATTATACCACCATTACAAGGACCACGATAGAAATAATGATAATAATGACGTGCAAAAACAATATTCCAAATAATTGTCTAATAGAATAACCATTAGATTATATTATATAAATATAACGGAAATCGATATTTGTATTTGTTTTACATGATAGGAATTTCATATGAATTAATGTTTAATATTACAATATCTCAAGTTTCAAGCATGCAGGATTCTAATAATTAAAATTAATTTTTATTCTGAATTATATTCGTACCTCTACTCAAACTACAAACAATTATTTAACAATGAAGTTGCATACATTTTTTTTAATCTTTTGCAGCACAATGTATGATCGATGTGTAATAAACTTGATTAGGAGGCAAATTGCCAAAACCGACGCTAACATACCACTCAATTACCATTACGAGCAATTGTATGGTGGAGGAACATTATTGTCGGCCTATTTCCGGCTCACTAATCATCTAATTTACGTAGCTTTATTCAAAATATGTTAAAAATACAAAGAATTTAACTTCTTTCATTTTTCCGTGAAAAATATTAATAAGCAAAAGATTAAGAGAATTAATAAAGCAAATGCAAATAAATATTTTTAAACACTGTTAATTGCTTTTACATAAGTGGGAAAAAAAAATTGAAAAATTAGATTGTACGTATGTATATGTTTGTAACATTGTAAGTGAGAAGGTTATACATTATTTATTACGGCATACATTTTTGTTTTTAAAATTCAGATAAAAAATTTTTTTTTGTTATTTTCTGTTTTGAATGTGCACATTTGGGTCGAAACAAACTGACATTATAAAATTGTTGTTTAAAAGAGGATTTTTTTTCCCATTAAAATGACTTAAATTTCAATAAATATGGCTAAGACAATTCATCATGTTTATTTATTTTCATTAATGTCAATACTAATACAATATATACAAATTATTTTTGCGCGGTTATCGGAATCTATCTAAAACTTATCAGATAAGAATAATAAAAAGCGTTTTTGTTTTTAAATCTTTTAAAAAATGCCGTTGAATGTTCAAAGTTATAAAAAACGTGAGAATAAAAATGTTGCTTAGCTCCGATGGTTAGCATACGATTATAAGAATTTCGATATAATCTCGGTGACATTATATAATACACGTGAAAGGGGAGAGTTTGTCTTGCGTAAAAAATATCGTTTTTGATTTTAAAAAGCATCGATTTTGTATCAGCGTAAGCACAATAATAAGACAAAACGTCTACCTTATGGAGTCTAATTGGAAAATTTGAATATTCTCGAGAACGATTGGCTTTCGTAATTACAAAGCTGCCCGACGTTATGTTGTTGTGTTTTCGGTGAAAGTTTATGGAAATGTCAGGCAAAGAGTGAGCCGATAAGCTTACCTAAAAAGAAAAACAAACGTATTAAAAGTGCAGAAGCAGGGATATGTTAAATAAACACGGCGGTGGAGCGTGGCGTTTCATCGGTGGGCCGCGGACGGATTCCCTCCCCAGCCAAATAGAAAACAGCGACGATGTATAAAGGATTAAAGGATGAGAAAACAACGACTGGGAGTGCTGAGATGGGGGGGGGGTCAGGTGGTTAGAGGGACCGCAGCTCGAGGTCGCCCCTTAAAGTTGGATAAATTATGCGCTCAGACGCAATCGTTGCCGCGAGAGTAAAGAGAATGGATGTTTCAAGCCTCTTCGGGTACACCTTACGGCGGCTAATATATTTCGAGGGCCACCCGAGCAACTTTTAGCGAGAGATGGAAAATGGATCGGTGCATAGCCCGGGGATTCGATTCCCGAGCCTCTGCTAAAACCTCCCCACCTTCTGTCCTCCGACTCTCGTCTTTATCTCACTTTGCGCTGCCCGCGGGCGCGAATTTAATTTTGACTCCGAACGCCACAAATAATATTCGATACTTCCGTCCGGCAATGCAGCCGCTCCGTTTGCTCGTCCACTATCCGCCTAAGCTGGACCCAGCCTATTCCAGAGCCAATTGCAGCCCGACGGCGCGATACGATAAAGGAGTGAGTACTAAAGAGAAATGAGAACGCGTTCGCCCCACGTGCGCGTGTTCTTACAAACGATCATTCCTATTATCGTACTAACTATTGTAATCGGTAATTATTTAAGATGGAATACGTGTCGGACTTCCTGCAATAATTAAAAAAATGCAATGGCGAAATATAGGCTGTATGAATCATTGGATCAACCTTACATCAGCCAATAATAATTCACTCGCCGATGATTTGCAACTTGATTTAATAGTTAAATTATCACTGGCTTATTGCATTACATGCTAAACAATGACATGTCATTGCAGAGCTAAGAATCGGTTCGCTTTCAATTTACGCAACTCCTCTTTGGTTAGTCTGCTAATTAATTAATCATGATGGTGGTGGATTTTTCGTCAACATTAAGAATAAAGTATGAAATTTTGTGAAGAGGAATCGTAACACAAAAGAAGAATGTCTTTGTGAGTGTATGTTAGCGTACAGCCTATTATTGCTCTTCATAAATTGCTAGAAAATGGAAATACGAACGTAGGATGATATAATATAATATAAACGATATAATACAAACGAAATATAACTGTATGAAAATTATTATAAATTCGGTGCTTTTATTAGTGCTCGAATAATAATTTACAAAATCACTTCCTGTATCTTACGCGCCCGATATTTTATCTCGGATATGATAAATAAATACGATTAACCAACAACCGGAATCTTCTGTTAAATACAATAATTTTTAATTATTATCGAAATGCCATAAGCCCATGGTTTTGTTTGTTATTATTTTTTTTTTAACGCGTACGAGTACGTATTATTTAAAATGGATTTGTGAATTAATGCCTAATGGATTGGAGGGTTTCGTAATTGTTCGATCGAATAAACTCTTATGTTGAAATACAATTCATGCTCTATTTAGAATCTAATTTCTATTTCACTGTATTTAATAAGAATTATTTTATTTTACATAAATCCATACAATGCCTCGGACAGACAATTTTGTATAAAAAATTAAGATTTTACAAAATAATAAAGTCCCAGTGGTAAGCAATCATGATCATATCGTAAAATTTTTATGATGATTCTTCAGATACTTGAATGATACTTTTCGTTAATTCTTTTCATTTTATGAGACGATTATTAATAAATTCATAAAAATCGATGATTTAATAAGCTCACTCGAATTAAAATATTATTGGAATATTTGACATATTATTGCTGGCTAATTTGTATCACTTACTTTTCACTTGAAAATAATTGATTGCACAATACTTGTCTAAAGACTAAAACATAAATCTTTCATAATCACAAACAATAACTATACAATGTATTAAATTAAACCGATGTAACCTAGGAAAATCACTTATTCCACTTAATCATTTAGAAGGCTAATCAATTTACGGCAATTATACTAACAATTTATGTACAACTATTGAGCGAATATTAATATTATATTAAATTTTATATATAAAAAAATATTGACTTTAAACTATAAATTAACAGGAAAAAACGAATATATATATATATATATATGAATGCGTACCCACCAAATAATCAATAGAGAATTATATATAAATATGCAGCAAAGTGCGATAAATAAATCTTTCAAAATTTTATTTAACAATTTCATTTAAACATATATTGCTATTTAAATATATATTGCTTCTCGTACTACTTCATTTTTAAAAATTGAATTTTCATGAATTCCATGTATTTCCTGAATTGCAATACAATCTATAAGGGTTTAGTGAACGGTAACTATTGAAAATCTAAATAAAAATCATCAAGATATATTCTGAAAATTATATTTCATCATAATTTATCAAAGCAATTCGATATATTAAATAAATATTAAAATTTTTAATTCGCATTTATCATTTTAATTATTCTAATTTCAGTTTTTCAGTAAATTTTAAGAAGATGTAATACATTTTTTCAACGCTTTCAATTTTTTTTTTATATTACTCCAAACCAAAATACACGCAATCTCACATTCATACGAAACCCATAAATAACTGTGAGATATTTTATTTATTGTATTAATAAAATTAAGTAACATTATTGATATTTCATGTTTTAGAAAATTATGATTTAATTCAAATTAATTATCGGCTTTATAATATGATTACATGAGATTTAAAGAATAATCTAATAACATAATATCTAATTGGGGAATTTTTATTTTATCTCATAAATATTATCGAGTACATTTACAGAAATAAAAGCTGCATTGAAATAACCAATGATCTTTTATTTTTAAACTTTTACACACTTAACTGACTTTTTAAGCTAAAGTGCGCCGATTCAAATTAATAGTACTGTTAAAAATAACACGAAAGATATATTTTAAACTTTAGATTTATTTATTTAAAATGCAATTGTGATTTTGGAAACAAAAAATATATAAAAAATAAAAGATATATAAAATAGAATTTTTAAATATTAATTTAAAAATACTGCAAATTTTGAATGTATTTGAGACGAGTAAAAACTTACTCAATGTATTATTTCGACCCTACAATAAAGTAAATAAGAAAGATAAGACCTCGAAATACTATATTCCTTGAATATTTGTGCTTTTCGTCAGTTTCTGCCTCGTCCTTTTGCTCGTTTCCATTAAAAAGCCTCGATTAAATATTTTCGTCAATAAGATAAGAGAACTCACGCTCACCTTGAGACTCATTATAGTGAAGATGTTAGATGCGTAAAGTGTGAGTGAGCAATCAAAAAGGCGGGAGGAAGGAAAGAAATGGGGGTGGGGGTGATAATGTGTGGGACGAAGAGCGTAGAAGTATAGTAACCACTTCTGCATGGGTGAGAAAAAATAAGTGCGGCAAAGACATCATTCTACCTCCATTGGGCTCTTTCAGTCGACTCAGCCCTATACTCTCTTTCGCATACTTGTACGCACTCCCGTATATATGTATATATATATATATATATATATATATATATATACATCACACACGCGCGCGCGCACACACCCTATGATCTCTTTAGCTACCCTTTTTCTTTATTATAATATTGGATCGCGGAAGCTGGCTGTAGTTGACACGGCGCAATAATTTGCACATATACCCACGATTTACGAAGAGTCCATCTCCTTTCCCATATTCGTTCATTCCATCTATCGTACCTACTTTACATATGCACGCACACACGTAACGCATATATATATATATATATATATATATATATATATATATATATTTATCTCTTTTGCTCTTGCTCTTTCTTATTCTTTCTTGGAAAGGTGATTTATCGCGCTTGCATGCAGAGAGCCGTTCGATACGCATTTACTCGCAATGATGTCCTCAAAAACCTTAACCGAGAGGCTTCCTTCTATTGAATATCATTAAATACGTGAGAATAACCTTGTATTACTAAATTAAGAAAAGAGCAAAACAGTGATGAGTTTATACATATATATATATATATATATATATATATATATATATATATATATATATACATCCAAGTACGTATTATTTATAAAGATCTCTAAAGTCCGACTGGTCCAAGTTTTGTTCAAATTTGTAACGTCGAATGAGCTTTTGGTTAAATTTTCATTTATGAAGAGTTCTATCTTAATTGAATTTTATTTAGCTTTCAATGAAGCTTAGCGCAACTTTTCATATTCTTTGTTCGCTTCTACTCTTTGTATACTTGCCTATATCAAATATCATTAATTTTATCAACGGTTTTGGCAAACTTGGCAACTTAAAATTAAATCTTTTTGATGCTTTTACAGATACGAATTTTTTTTAACGTTAAACAATTTCATTAATTGGCAAAAATTTAAATGAATAGAAAAACTACACATTCTACATAGAGGGAGGGAGGGAGAGAGAGAGAGAGAGAGAGAGAGAGAGAGAGAGAGAGAGAATTCGCATATGTAATAAAATAAATAGAATAATAAATTCAATACCGAATATGAAAGGCAATTATTTCGATTGTATTTATAAATTGAATAAAGCAATTGAATGTTAACGAAAGATTATATAGAAATATTATTTACAATCCGCACTATATGGTTAGAATTTAATAATATATTTTTCAATTATCAATTATTTACATTTAATTTAATTTCTACAGCAACTACCAGCTACATACATTATGAATAAATTAATTTCAAAAGCACGTATTAAAAGTGATTATGTATTTATATAAATATTTAATATAAACTGAATTTCATTAATTTTTGATAATTCTTTAAGAATTACATTTAAATCGGTTAATTTAATAATTAAATTCGCTTCACATCGGTTGCTTATGAAAATATTCATTATTATATTGAAGACGCCATGATATAAAATATTATGTCTTTGAAATATTAAATTAAAGCCTACAAATAATACAGATTGTCTCGTCGATATTATCTCGACTGACTTTATTCTCAATTTTTATTTTGAATTCATGAACGTAATAATCTCTAAGGCTTTGCAGCAAAAAGGGACAATGAAGTTGATTAAAATTGAATATAAACACCAAATATTTAAAATTACTCTACTATTATAATTCATTCAACATTTTCATTTAACTGAAAAGTTGTTTTAAAAACTATTCAAACTCAAAATAAGCTATGGAGTTCATTTATTACGAATCTTACATTATTAAGCATGAACAATTTTTCTAAGTATTATATTTAACTGAGTTAAGAACAAAATCCGAACATATTTGGAATAATTTTGTCTATATCATCGTGGCATTTCATTAATTTTTAAATATCAATTGAAAGAAAATGATGATGAAATCTTATATGATGTTACACTTTAATGATATTGTTAAACAATCTGTCATTGAATAAAGCTAATCGACAAAAAGTGCTCATACACAAGACGGATGTATTACAAGATCGATAATACAATTCAATATTTAAGAGTTACCGATATAGTTTTTGTTTAATAAAATTAATTTACATGTAAGTATTTTAAAAAGTTTCGATCGCCATTCCGTATATGCCGCTTCACATATTTACTTATAATCTCAATTAAGTTCGCTGGTTTAAATTTATCCCCAAGCTATGTGATAAAAAGCTTAAATCCTTAAAATTTGATTACTTTCTTATACAACGTTCAAACCGATTATTCATTGCTAAAATATCTATTTATTTTAATTAATACTTAATAGATAATAAATTAAATTAATCCTTGAGGTATTACATAATCAATCCTTAGGTTTGCTTTGCAATAATTATTCATTGAAATAAATATTTAAGCATAATTGTGCTTACGATAATATTTCTTAGAATTATAGAGAAAAAAATCTGAATATTTCTTGTTATTTTCAAATCCATGATTATATAATATATAAAAACATTGCTAGGCATATTTTAATCGTTTATATATATATATATATATATATATATTAAATATATATATATATATATATATATATATATATATATATTTAAGCTTAACAGTGTATAAATTTTCTGCCAATGAATGTGAATCAGCGATAGGATTATTTATATCATCATAAATAATATTTTTTATTTATGTATTTTCTGTAAGCTGGACAGAAAATGAAGAAAATAGAAAATATTGAAATAATAAAAATTTACAGTAGTACTCATTACATGAAATTTCAGCGCTATAATCTACAAATGCGTATAATCATTTGGAGGTATAATTAACAACAACCATAAGAATAAATAATGTTATCATGGACATTAATATAATGCAAAACTATAAATTTCTACAAGACAGTATTTTGAAAAACATTTTAAATAATATTGAAATATACTATTACGTAAAGATACTTTTAATAAGGAATAATAAGTATTTACAAATTTCAACATATCTTGAAGCATAAATATGTGATAAATAAATTTAACATATTTTACAAGATATGCGTGAGTATAAAAATATTACGATTAAAAACACGCTGAATGCAATTTTTCGATTTTAGAGTGATTACTTCCTAATCCATAAGTATGCGATGTGTATAGTAACGAATAAATTTTATAATGTAAAAAAAGGAATAAACTATTCGAATTAAATTATACTAAATCTTGGAAATTTATTATTCGAAGTGGATAAATCTGCGATTGATTATTCATGAAAATTAACAAAACAAACCAACAAAACTAAAATAATCATATATACGAAGAATAAGGCTGGTCGAGGTATGGTGAAAACAATGCGAATCGTATCTTCTGATAATACATGTACTATAATTAATTTTTTTGCTTTAACTGCAACAGATAGTTTCAGCATAAAACGACTTTTCATGTTTTAACTAATTTTAATCACGAAAAATCATTTACTTTTGCACCAACTTTAATTTGAAATGATAATATTCAGCTATGATTATCTAGCTTCATTTGTATATATTTATCTACCTAGATCTATATCTTGCTTTATTTTATTTTTTTTGTTTTCTTGTTTTTGTTTCTTCATTCTTGTGTTTGTACTACAGTCGTTTATTGTAAATGATAATATTTATAACGAATGCGCAGCAGCCTCGTAGATACAGAGTGTATTCAAATTATTCCTATGCAACATTAACATATTTTGCACATCGTATTGAGTTTGAGTGATCGTTAAAGATCGTTTGTCATATAAATTAAAAATAAAATTTTCAATATCGTATGCTTTTATATAGTTAACTGTCAGAGAATAAAGTGCATTTGATGTAACGACAAAGTAATGTGATAAAAATAACATATAACTTAATTTGTTAAGCTATAAAGTTGATATTTGCCGAGACAACCCTTTGGATTAATTTTAAATATAAAAAAATTGAAAATAATTTAAAATTATTAGATATATAATTTAATTCTCACTACACCTTTTAGTCCCTTTGAATTTAGTGGATATTTTTTTGTATTGCGCCATAAGAGTAACAAGGACATCATAATAAGATAATTTAACTAGAATATAATAATAAACAAGTATAAATAATTTCTTTTGTGTGTGCGGACGCGTGAGCGTGTGTGTGCGTGGCGCGCGCGCGCGCGCATACACGTTATGTACACGTGGATAAAGTAGTGTCGCAAATAGATTTTATGCGCAGTTATCCCAAGTACAGTAGTTGGTTTGTAGCTCGAAAGCAATATTTCGCATAATAATCTTGCGACGTGAAATATACTGTCAAACTTACGCGAGCATATACACGTTTTATTAATACACTTTGTCCATAATCATAATAAGTAAGTTTAATTTAGGGATTCGAGAGTACGAAAAACGATGTTTGTGAAAAACATGTTATCGATAAGAATTTAAGTTCACTCTCATACACGATGACTACATCGACGTTTACACGTAAATATTACATTATCTAATATCTTGTATCATTTCAGTTTCATTATAATTAATTATAATTTTTGTTGTTGTTGTTGTTTTTTTTGTTTTTTGTTTTCTTTTTATTATAATATTAAATAACTACTCAGTTATGTCGATGTACAAATTTATATTGCTTAATTACCGACGAGAGGTTGGCTCATTAAATTAATCGTTAATCGGTGTTGCATTTGCATTGCATTGCTAATCATTATAAGTTATAAGGCAAAACCCCTCAAAGATAAAGATCATTTGTAAATAAATGGTTGATTAAAGTTTTCATCTATTTATAATAAAGTGCGATTAATATAACCAATGGACATAGTTTGCGGGGGAAAATTATTAGTTTAATAAATATTCTCGTTTCTTGGCGCGCACTGCGCAACATTTATCCGAGAATTTAAGCTCGACACGACGACGATGTACACGTAAAGTAAAAATCTTTGCTCTTATTCTACTCTTCGGTTATTTCACGCGTAGGTGGGCGTCTAAATCTTCGGGATTTATGAGAATGCGTAGACTGCAATCATGCCTGCGCGTATTGCCTCGCTTTGTCCTTTTTAGCACAGCCGGTTTTATTTATACATACATTTCATTTTCCTTTCCTCTTATAGGCGCTTTATTTCTCCCGATACAAGAGATTTCGCATACTTAAAAGGCTTGCGACTACAGTGACAATATATTGCGTTTGACTGTATGTATTCTAACGGTTAAGGTGATGTAAAATTCATTCGCTATTATAATCATATAAGAATCGTATCATTTGTAATCTCTGCATTAAATATTATCAGACCTTCGTATATTCGTTCACTTCCAAGTGTCCAAATAGGGCGCTAATTATGCATTAAGCGTATATGGAAATACATTTGAGAACTATGAAAATTAAATTAACTTTCACATTTTTAGATATTATAGCCAATTATTTGACGATTTTTTAAAATTATTTTAAAGGCCTTTCGTAAAGAGTGCCAACCAAGCGAGAGAGATTTTTGTCATAAAGCAAGTGGCAGTAACGAAGTATTGATGAAAAATCGGAGAGTTGTGCGTCGGAGAAAATAATAAAATTCAAATACCAGTACGTTTTTTTTTTACTCAATCTTATGGCTGATAATGTTGCTTACGGATAATTGCGCGTTTAACTATCCATGCTAACTGGCAACGCCGAATATATTTCGATTACTCGTCGTTGGCTATTAATCTAAGTAATCACTGTAATTAAGAAATAATAAAGCGCTTGAACTTTATATAATGTGTTTGAAGCATAAAAAGTAGCGAGCAAATCAAAGCCTTTTTTTATTATTATGTACATTTTACATAATGATATGTGACACCTCGTTCTTGCAAGAATAAATACAATATCTTTTCATATGATAGTCGCATAACTGTCGATATTTTCATTAAAATAATTCGTATTTTAATGCCCGTGGAGTAATCGATTCGCATTAATTCAATGAAATTAAAGTATGCCGAAATTTGCAAGAAATTTTTATCTGTCCAATGTATAATAATAAAGCTTCGTTGAGAGAAAGCATTTCTTTCGCTTTAACGGTATCTAATAAATATTCTTACTTAATCGTATTTATTGAAAACTTGTGAATTTTTGCTGGTTTTCTCACATCTTCTTCTTCTTCTTCTTCTTCTTCTTCTTCTTCTTTATTTTATTTTTAAAACTCAGCTCCTATTACACATGATAAAATCACTTTAGATTTGTGGCAATTAGACGAGAATAAGTAAATATCGACGAAAAATGCTATGACAATGTAATATTTATAATAACATGGTTAGTCGATAACTATACAACACTTACAAACTCTAAGCGTCGTGGAAAATTAGTTTTTGATACGAATGCGAGATTGCGTGGCCCTTGACGCATACGGAAAATCTTGAGTCGTATGGTAGTCAATAGCTATTATAAATATCTGTTGGCGTGTACGCGTATTTTTTCACGCCGTAATGAATATTCGCAAAGCCATGTTAAGTATAAAAATAGAAAGTCCCGCGGGCTTTGGTTGCGAGACGACGAAAGTATTTATTAAATACATTCGCAGTATTACAGCCACCAAGTGGCTCTAAAGCCTTTCTTTAAGTATCTTCTTTCCCTTCTTTTTCTTCGTCTTCTTCATTTACCTCATCTGTTTCCTCCACATAGAGAGGCCAATTAAAACAGCTGACATAACGGCAGGGCAATGCTAGACCGAATCGCATGGCCGATGGAAATAAGGCGAGAGAGTGACTTAGCTGAGTTGGGGAATGAAAGAAACTTTTGTGAATAGTCAGCGAAAAGGAAGGCGCGCGGGAAAAGTCGGAGCTCGCGCATCGCTGCGACAGAGATCGTAAAAAGATGGTGACGTAAAGTGAAGAGATGGAAGAGCACGCCGAGTCGAGAATATCGACATAGGGGAGAAGATGAGAGAGCACGAGGAAGCACGGGGATAGGCTTGTCAGAGATAGATTTGGCTCGTCTTGGCGCTCGGCGTCAAAATCCCGAGGCCGAAGGCCTCCAGGTCCATCTAGGAGAATTCAGCAGGCGAGTCTCGAGTTTCTCTTCCCCAGCGCCAACCGAACAACGGAGCGGCGTCTCGTATAATTGAAGTCATGCATCCCACGAGGAGTACCACTCGCGCCTGCCTCCGTGCGATATGCCAACGATGGGGGGGGGGGAGTATATATAAAAGTAATACGACTTAATACGAGGCAGACAGCGGCCGACAGGGAGTCACGATTGTCAGGATAATGTTCCCGGTACACCCGGAGCCATTTAAGCTTCAACAATAATCATGCAGGTAATAAAACTTCCACCGGACATTTCCTCGTTAATTCGAAAGCCCTTTCTTTGTGTCATCCACGAAATAGGCCGTAGCGCAATCGCTCGTCCTCGAACTCTATCAAGCCCACTCATCTCTTTTCAATATTTAAACAATATTTGTAATCTCCCCACTTCCCACCCTCCTGGACGAAACCTCGCTAACGCTCTTCTCCCACCAAGCGACTCTCGCTTCAACGCGATGGCAATAATATGCAGCTCAAATCTCTAATCAAACACGTGCTAAATCTAATTGCTTTAAAGTATATGCTAATGTCCTATTTCGAGCAGCGGTGCATCCACAGACTCAGAGTTTATGAGGAATTTCACTTCGATCATTGTTTGGCCAATATTATTGAACGCGGTCGGTCAGCAGCTTTTCAATTTCGAAACTCCCGAAGCTGGTAAATATTCTTTATGGTGTCTTTATGGCGTTTATGACGGGGTAATTTTTGAAAGCGGAATTTATGCAATGATATCATTGTAAATATTTAGAGTATTAGTCGGTGATAAAATTGGCTTGTATAGTATTGATATTAGAACCAGGTGACCCGAGTATCCTCTTGAGAACGATTAGTCGGTCTAAGTGCTTTAGTCGCTCACTTTGAGAACTTGAGTGTCAGAAAAGATTTATGTAGCGATATAATCTGGAGCGAAAAAATAACATTGCACAACTAGTAATACTACTACTATTACTACTACTACTACTACTACTACTACTACTACTACTACTACTACTACTACTACTACTACTACTACTACTACTACTACTACTACTACTACTACTACTACTACTACTACTACTACTGTATAAATGTCACTCTACATACCTGCTGAGATTACCATTATTCTTCGAGATTAATAAACCTTGATCGCTTATGTCTTATAATATCGGTACATTCTATGAGATACTTAACGCGATGAATTTCATTGATAAGTAATCGAGATGAAGGAGATTCCTCGTGCACTTAAACCTACATTTGTCCTCCCCGAGTCTTTAAAAATATAAGAGAAGAACATCTATGTATCGCTTTATAAAATAAAAGTAAATAATTAAATATTAACTCGTAGTTATTTGCAACGATCAAGTATTATTATTATTATTTATAGAGTACAATTTATTGCATTTTTTAATGCAATAAGCTTCCAACGATGAAATAAGAATAAGATAAGATTTATGTACTAAATTTTTGCTAATTACTCAATTACTAGGAAGCGATGAGCGTATAAATAAATAAGATATTTAAATATATTAGTCACAATTAATTATAATTGTCACGATGTTGATTAGAGTTGATAATGGCAATAGAAAGTAGTCGGATCTTCGATTTACAGCTCACTATTCTTATTAACATAAGTATATTATTAAATATAACTCGTCATTAGTAGTTTGTTAAATTTAATAATTTTCTGACTATATTTTTCTCTACTTTCTCAACTTTAAAATTATTTACTCCGTCTTCTTCTCTGCAACTTTTAGACGAAAAATGATGCAGAATATTTGTAAATATTACATCGAAATACATACGCATGTTTATTCAAAAATTTATTATTAATGATTAGTGGGCAAGCCTTAAAAAATTCAATACTACTAATAATTATTATTGTATCATAAAATGCGTCTCATCAATCTCTATATCAATCAGAATTTGAATTCGGTGAAATAATAATCGCACCTACGCTCTGTCTGTCATTTTGCGGGTATCGGACAGTACTTTTTAAGGCTTAAATAATATCTACCTGCACTTTTTACGTTAATTAATTTATCCCACTCGTGTATTCGTTCGCTTCCGTTATTGAAATGAGAATTAAGAATGTCGTTACAC
>NW_011948444.1:862358-866886 GCF_000503995.2 Ceratosolen solmsi marchali
AAGAGCGGGCAAAAGCGACTAATATTAAAAGATAAGCAAACCTCGTATCATCGAGTGCCGACTATTGTAGAAAGAATTCTAATTCAAAAAAGAACAACTTGAGCCATTTTAACTCTACTCTCCTACACGCTTACAAAAACATAAATACATACACAACTCGTGCTAAAAACAGAAGAAAAAAAAGAAGAAAAAAGGCTTATTAATTTTAATAATCAAACGGAGTCTATTTGAAACGATTGCTTTATATTCAAAATATCATATTTCACGTAAGTATGTGATATTATTACTATTAGCGTTATAACCGAATCTTTAATCATAAAATCGAATTTTAAATTGGAATCAATTTTCCGAAGCATGATGTTGTCGATCGTAATTCACACCAATGATATTCCTCTCCTACTGATTTTCAAACTCAATCGCATTCAAACAATAACTTCAAAATGTAATCGAATGGAACAATAATATCTAAACATAAATATCATAAAGAAAGATACTATCAATTTCGTTTGCTAATCTTAACAAAAGTCATACATTTTTCACTGCCTCTCTTTCTCTTACTTTTGACGTTCGAGAAGTAGTATGAGCTTCGAAAGGTCTAATAAATATTCGATAATCACAATTTTTCATGATACTCTTTTCATTGACGTCTGTTTGACTAATTTATTAAAAAAAAAATTAAACTCAAGATTTCTCTCGTAATATTTAATCAATTATCATTACTTATTATTTATTAAAGACGAGGCTAAAAAGTATAAATCTTCATTCGATTTACAGACATTTAAATTTGTTATTCCTCATAGTAAGTTAATTTTATAGTATGGCTTGACATTTAAAATTCAAATAATAATAATTGAAAATAAATTAAAGAACTTTCGTAATAATTTGTAAAAGAGTGTCATTAAAATAATGCTTTTCCAATTCACGGAATTTACAAAATCTACAATGTGCAAAGGTCAAAACAAATTTGTTCTCTTTTTAATTAACTATATGCTCTGTTCTCTTCATTATACGGCCAAAAAATAATATAGAATTTTAGTTGATGCCAAGCCATCATCATTCGATCGTTGTTGAATAAAATGAATGACAGAGAGGGGGGAGGAGCGAGAGCGAGAGCAATTTATTTAATTCAGTGTGGAAGTGGATTGAATAACAACGGAAAGAGGTAAGTTAAGACCAATTCGTCAGTGTCAAATCTAATAATGACTTGTCATTTGTTGTATGACTAAGTCATGGAAAGTTTTCCTCCCCCATACTTTCATACAAATGCACGCGTATCAACAATCCTGCAATTTTACCATTTGCACATTCGGATTCGATAGATTTTAAATCTTATCGTCTACAATTTTGTAAACTGTATTAGGATATCAAATCTATGATCAATCGATCTCTCTCCCTCTCCCCCTCACCTCATCTATCTGTCACTCATTATCCGTAATACACTCGAGACTATTTCACACGATGAGAAAATTCATTTCACTCGGTGTGAACGAAACCTGAGACGTCAATTTTAAAGCCACCGATAAAGTCTTATCGAACCTCTCTACCGTCCTTTATACCAATCTTTCCATTGTCTTTTCTCCTTTAATTGAATTTTTCATATTTCAATCGATATTGTTTACTATTAAATATTCTATTTTTTTCAATACTTGTTCAGCAACACGTCGCAGTGACGTTATGTTCCATTATTTGCGTAATTGTACTCTGGCCATCCTAATCCATGTGAACTTTTTATTCTCAAACAAAGTGCACAAAGCTCGCTATTTTCATTATTTTCACTCGATGATTTATTTTGATAATTCATTGCAAATAGTATATATTCTCGGATGTTATGATATGTATTAGTTGATAAACATTGAATAATAGCAGAAACGTGTTAACTGTTCTAGTCCCGGTGAAGTGTATTCGGACGCGAAGGATTAAGGAGTTTTAAATTAAAATTGCTCCTAAGTGAAATGCGATAAAGGTAGCATTACATACAAAGAGCTACCAGCGAAAAGTAATTTTTCATTTAAATGAGTTTACTGCTCTAGGTTGGTCTTGCTATAGAAAAGGAAGAAAAATCACCCCCAATGAGATTCACTTCGCGAGCCACATGCAGACAATGAGCGTAAACACGAATTGTTGCAGTGAAGATAATAGTCGGGCATTTGAGTGGAAATAAAAAGTCTCCTATCGGAAGTATCAACGCTCCTCGAGGCCTAACTCTCCCTGAAAAGCCTCACAGATGCAGAAAATCCTCTCACGGGCCAAAGAGCACGAGGAGGACTTCGTAAAAGACGAGATCCATGGGAACGGGGAGTCTCGGCAGGACTTGGCCCGCGAAAAATAAATGGCAAATCCCAGATAGAGGAAGCGAGCGGTCATGCTGCATTTACTTTGCTTTACATTTCTTTGCTCTCTCTCTCTCTCTCTCTCTCTCTCTCTCTCTCTCTCTCCCTCTCTATCTATATAACTATATATCTATCTGTCTGTGCGTGTGTATGCGCGCGCGCGTAGGCGCAGAAATACGTAGGCCGTGGGCTCGTTTCGCCAGCTAAGTGATCATCGATTGTCCGCAGCCGCGGCGGTCGTCGCACCACGACGCGCAATGACGAAGCCGTTCGGCTATTAACGCCCCGACCTCGGTTTATCAGGTCAGTGCGGACATGCTGCTGAATCGTCGCCGCGCCTAAAGTCTGCGGAGACGCGAGTCGCTACTTCCGCCGAGGAAGCCTCTCTCGTGCTCCTCGCACGCCTCTCGAGCACCTCTTGCCCGCAATTCCAATCCGCTCCTTAAGCTCGATCGTTATCCTGATTTGGATGCTGTGACGGCAAGGGGATCTTTGACGAAGCCTGGACCTACGATATCCTCGCTTCGTAATTTTTGACAAGACGCGAATGTTTTATGCGGTTTTGCCTGTGTGGTTCAACTGGCACGCAACGTCAAAACTAATTTGCCGGTGAGTTCGGCACTATTTGTAGAAAATCATGAGGCAAAGTCGTTGCAACGACTTCAATTACCATCGCTTCGATCGTGTATTAATCGCCCGTTTCAATTGATTTAATGTCAAGTGATATCATTAAATCGCCTAGGTCTCTGAATCTTCTACGTAAAGCCGAAATTTTAAGATCTTGTTAGGACGAGATTTATTTTTCATTCGGCAGACACTTTACCCTCGCTTTTTTGCTTATTTTTATTTATCGTTTTATTTTGTTCTTTTGTTTAAGCATTATTAAAAGATTAGCGTTCCAATGTTCGTACAATGTTATAATAAGTAATGTGATCAAATAGTTTAATGCAAAAGATACGATATGTGCGGTAGTCCATTCTCGAGCAATCACTACTACAGTAATGGTCGTTAAAATCAGATTGTGAAAAATGAAAAATCACTGTAGCAATAATGGCTCTTTGTATTCAAGTGCACTTTAATATTCTTGGAGTGAAGTTTTTTAGTGGAAGGAGAAAGAAAGAGAGGTAAGGATAACTTTATCCAATTTTTTCGCTGAGGATGGAATTGCGGATGGCAGAAGGAGAAAAAAAGATAGAGAACAAAATTATAAAGAAGAGAATGAGAGAAAGAGAGAAAGAGAGAGAGAGAGAGAGAGAGAATGAAAAGAAAAGAAACGAACGAAAAGAAGAGGAAAAAATCCTCCTAATTCTTTTAGTTGTGATTATACACATTGCATTGAATTAGTGCGCTTTTAGAGGAGATAACGAAGAGTTTCGTTCGAAGAAATCAAGCTATAACATGTAAGTGGCTTTAGTGGGTTGGTCTATAATATTAAATGGAGAATATCTATAATATTAAATGGAGAATATCTCGAGCTGGAAACGAATCAATTTAAGAATAAATACAGACTTGTTTCGTGCTGGCTATGACTGCCTACGAGATGCGACTTGAAATTCTGCGAAGGAAGGCTTCGCTTTTACCCTAAAGCTCGCTCGAGAAAATTCAAGCATCCAGGGATATTTGAACAAGACAGCGAAATAGAGGCCCGAAGATTACGCAAAACAACGAGATAAGAATGAATGAGAAGTCCGTGCACTTGCTCGAGCGAGGCACATGAGGCACATTGGACAGCGCATCGTTAACAAATTCGAAAGACGAATTGGGAAACCGCGGAGAGCGAGGAGTTTGTCAAGCTCGTGACCCAATCGCCGATACGCGCAAAAACAGAACAAAACGAAGAAATAGGAAAGAAGGAAATGGAATAAAGATAATGAAGGATTGAAAAAAGGCCTTCCTCCGTGTCGCGATAGGAGGGAAACGAGGGCAGGAAGGTGTAATTGAAATTGGAATTAAAAGAAAGTGAGTCGCACACGTACGGAGAGTTCGAGCGGTTCTCCCACAGCCGGCAAATGCACCAGACGCCGAATCCCGAGCAACTGAAGAAGCATCCATCCCCTGGCCTGGCCTGCGGTGCCAGCGCGCGCGCACTCACACACACACATACCTATGCGTCCATCCCTCGCACCTCGTCCACCCTCTCTCTTCTCTCTGTTAGGCTGCGCGCGAAGCCCACTACCACCACCCCCCCCCCCCCCCCA
>NW_011948444.1:867131-914591 GCF_000503995.2 Ceratosolen solmsi marchali
CCCCCCCCCGCCAAAAGTCCACGGCCGTTACTTCTCTCTTCCTCTCTACTTCACTCCTCCCCTCGCCAATACCTCCCCCGCCAAGCGGCCGCCCACCCACATCCCCCACCCCAAAATACACCCCTTCGCGCTCTGTCTCCCTCCCAGTAGCAGTGCAGCGAGCCAGGGCTCCATCGGGGTAGGCCTCCCTCGCTCTTGGTTGCGTCCCCGCGACCGACTTGCTCGTTCTGCTGGTTGAATGTCGGGGCAGAGAGGCGCGTTTCGCTGGCCAGCCTGAGGACGTTGCTCGATGCAGTCGTTCCGTAGGGAGGGAGAAAGAGGCTATCTTCTGCCGACTATACCACCGATGCGCCCCGAGGACTTTTAACAATTTACCCCCTACATCATCAACATTATCTTTATCCTTTGGCAGCGCTAATTGTAACGAGTGGACGACTACCCTCGCGCGCTACTTTAATTCGGCGTTTAACGTAATCGTGACCCGAGGAGACGGCGCTTCCTTTACGCTTAAACGGCTTCGACAAACGCTTTGCACTTATGTGCGATTCAAGCAACGAGTTTGCAAGCGCACAATTGTCCGCAGATCTCGCCAATCCACCTATAATATATTATTACCCTCCCGTTTAGGGCGAAGCAGTTGGCCACTATCAATTGTCCTTGAGGCGCATTGCTCATGCAAAACTTACAATATGCATCTATGCCGGACAATAAGTAACAAATACTCGGTGGTGAATTTCCAATTTCATTCGCTCTTTCAAAGCCTTTCTAAGGCCTATCTTAAGACGAACGAAAAACGGTGTTGTAATTTTATTTTATTTTGTTTTTTTTTCTTTATATATATAAGGCTATAATAAGTTTAGGTAAACCTACAATAAATTATAGCTTAGCGTTAAATTATTAATAATAGTAACAACAACAATAATAATAAGATTATTAAGAATCGCAATCACATTAGTGTAAAAATAATAATTTTTTAAATATTTGGTTCATTATTTTCGAATGCACAAATTAATGTAAAATACCAATTAAGCGCCTATTTATATTATGAGCTGATATCGAGTAGAATATATATATATATATATATACATATATATTGAAAATAGCAGATCAATTATTTCATTATTAAAATATTTATCGTTAAAATTTGATTCGTTTAATATTTTTTTAATTAACATATAACGGATTTTTGCAATCCTTCATCCGAGCATTACTAAAACGAAGTTTTTAGGAATAATTGGCATTGACGTTTTTAAGCATTGACGTCCTGCGAGAAATTACGTGCCGATTTCAAAGAAAAATTTAAGAAAAATTCATATATTGGAAGCTAAAAGGATATTTACAACGTTTTTATGTAGCAATAAAGTTGAATAAAAACATAAATCATGTCCAATCTTAAATAAATATAAGTAATGAAAATAAAAGGGGAAAAAATTATCTAACGCTCCATTTTCTTAATTTTTTCTTCTTCTTTTTATTTTTTTACACTCTTTTATAATTCGTAGTAGTAGTAGTTTATCATTTTTATTGCAATTTTATACTTATTGCAAAACTTTCATGAAAATCTGATAAAAAAAAAAGAAAGAAAAAAAAACATCAATATGCAATAAAAAATTCCATTGAAATTTATGATGTACTATTTTAAGAAAATTTTGAATTTTAAAATAAATTTTTCATCGCCCTTGACTAATCGACACTAAATATTATATAATAAAAATCAAAATTAAAAGTAAAATATAATTCTGTCTGGATTTGCTTATGAAATAAGATATTTTCAAAAACTCTAATTCATATACGAGTGCGTGTACTATAGATTAACCAAAATTGACTTATATTTTATGGCAAACATTTATTATTATTTATTAATTAGAGTGGAATTTTTAGGAAACCAAGTCTGTATTTCAAAGATTTTGAGTGCACATTTATTTTTCAAATAAAAAGGAAGTAGTTGTCGAGTCTTTTTTGACGTAATGCTTAGGAAATTGATGAAATATCTTGATTCAATGCCCTAATATATTGAAATGAAATAACTTTTCACTACGAGTAATTTATAATTGAAAATTGCACATTCTCTTAAAATTTAATAGAGTTTAAAACATTATTCTTTTAATCTCGGCAAGTTAGGAATGTTATATTTAAAAATTTATAGATGTGTTCTGCTTTGACATGACTAGCCCTTACATGTTCATAAAATCATACGATCTTTTGTGCTCGATTATTTATTCATCCGTAGTCAATGATACTAACAATATATGTTATATTCGACATTCAATGTCGTTACATAAATTACAATAATCAAACGTTATTATATAATATTCTTACATTCGTTTTTGCTTGTTTGTTTGTTTGTTTGTTTGTTTTTTTATTTTATTCTCAAGATATCCTTCACCTATGAGAACATTGCAATAACAAAAGGAATTCGCATAGCAAAAGTTTCGGAAGCAAAAAGTTAGCCGAGCAGCAATCGGCCCCTTAAAGTTTTCCTTTTCAGTAGGATATTTATTTCCTAACAAAAATTCCCCTTGCTTCCATTAGACCCTTCCACTTCCAAAGACTATCTCCATTATTCCAAAGTCATTTCCTGTGGGTACGTCCCAATTACATTAAAAAATAAAATAATACATTTAGGTATTTGGATGGTCGTTAGAGGGGAGTGCTCCTTCTTCTTGCAAATTTTCACACTACTCGCAATAAAATGTATAAGTACAAAATATTATACTCAAAAATCACAATTATTCTCCTTCTTTTCACATTAAAATCTTAAATTTATCTGATAAAAAATGGAACAAAAAACTCATTGCCAAAATACAATTGTAAAGTTGTGCTAAACATTGTGCAAATTTTTACATTTTAAAATCCGCTAATGCGTATTTATTAACACCAATTTACATTGTTGACTTTTAATTACTAATTTCAATTATCATAATAATATAAGAAATTCTTTTCAAGGAGTATATAACACAATGAAAATAATATTTTTTTTATAATTTTATTATTTTGTATAATTATAGATAAATTGTTAAAAAAAAAAAAAAAAAAAAAAAAAAATATCCCTTAAAGTTCTAGTAAAAATTAAAGAACGAGATTATTGAAATCAAATATTTTCCTCTTCTCGTGCATAACGTAATTTATTAGAATATATATACATATATATATATATATATATATATATATATATATACATACATTTATTAACGAGGCAAAGTGAAGTTTGTCACAATTACTACAGGAATTGTCCAATAGGCCCACACAATAAAGTCTAAATTTTTTTCTTATTAATTAGATAAGATATAAAGTTATGGACAATTATTAATACAAAACTTATATTAGGAGCTTGAAACTTTGCTATTTCGTTTTAAACTCACCTAATCTAGACGTCCGCAATCCCACTTTACTTCACAAGTCCTATTTAATAATATCTTGTTATCTTCGTTTAGATTTACCAAACGGTCTTTTACTATCCGTCCCACTATCAGAATCCTACATGCCACTCTTATTTTCAATTTTAGTTACGTACTCAACCTTTCTTAATCTATCTGGCTTAATTGCTCTTGCTAATATTATTTTCGGTACATAAGATGAATTAATTTAAAGAGTAATCGAGAAAAAACTTAATTCACACGTTATTATATTTTTACGTATTATATTGAATAATCGTACATTTCAAACGTACCATATTATAAGATTTTAATTGAATATAAAGATGTAATGACTTAAAGGATATATATATATATATATATATATATCACGTTAAAATCATCTAGATAAACTACGTTGATGCTCGTTTAAATAAATAATGTATTTTAATGAGAATAATTTTTTGTAATATATATATATGAAAATTCCTGTTTAATTTAAAAATTAAAATTAAAGTAAAGCTTCATTTAATATTACAATAAATGTAGTTTCTCATTATTCCTAGGCTGAATAATACTTTGTTAAAATTGTTTGTGATTTTGTCATATTCTTAAGTAATATTTCAATTACGTAACTCTAAAAATTTTATATTGCTATTACATAACTCTCGTATGTATTTAATAGCTTCGAATTATGCTACAACGAAAGAAAGGCAATTTGAAAATTATTGTAAGATCGCTAGATTCCAAACTCTTTCCTTCATAATTTCATATGTATTTCATAATTACGCTAAAGTATAATTTTCTAGATGCATACTTAAACTTTATAATGAAAAATTAGATTTTATAGAGATGATAAATATTTTTTTGAAATAATGTATTGATAATGGATATAATTTTACTTCATTTTTTATTTTTTTTATAATATAATTCGAAATTATTCTCACACTTATATTTATTCCGTTTAGTTTATCGTAAAACATATTGATTAAAAGTCCATTTGTGAAAAGGTATCTGTCGATTTACCTCAATATAAGAATATTCAAGTATAAAAATGAATAAAATACAAATATTGCAAAAACATACTTACTACTATATTTTTTACAATCGACCATACATTTATTTTATCAATAAAAAATTTCTGTACTCGGTCCTGAAAACATTTGTTCAATGATTAAAAATTTCGTATAAATTCGTAGTATCATTTCATTTACTTATAAATAAATCATTAACTTTTCAGCTAAATTTTTGTCCTCCGAGTATCTCCATTGTCTTCGGATTATATAATTTACAATGATTAATAATTCTTAATCGCATGAATATTGTTACTTGCGGGATAAAATACTATTTGCTTACCCGTGATATATATACGTTATTTAGCCATTTAATAAACAATTTGTGTACCAACGCTAACATCGATCATTTGCATATCAAACTCATTGGGTTTTTTTTTTCATAATTTTTTCACTATACTATTTTTGTTGACTAATGTGGCATCAATGCACTAAATAGTGTAAATTGGCATATTTCTTTTGGTTTTTTTTTTGTTTTCTTTGGTTTGTTCTTTATAACTAAGGCTTATAGTTTGAGAGATTTGAAAGCTTCGAATATTTATATTGCTTTAATATAGATTAAATAGGTTACCAAACAAAACACAAGACTTAAGAAATCAAGGGTATAAAAATATATCGAATATCTAATAACCCCTCTACCTACTATTATTCTGTGTTTTTAGTAAGTCGATCTATTATTCCATGTTGCGCAAGTATCTAATTTTTGGTTTGCCAACCGTCAGCTTAACAATAAGGATATCCTTACTAATAATACACACATAATTATTAGAATATTGAAACGTAAAAATAATACATTGCGAGCGACGTTTGAAAATTTGTTAAATCTTCTCGAATATTTCATCTAGTCATTGTAGATAAAGGAGACCAATATTTTCTGATACGAATTATAAATTAAAATTCTAAAAGAAAGATAAAAAAAATTAATTATTTATATTGTTTTACATGATATTAAACAGACAAATTCATGCATTCTGATGGCAATTCTTCATTTATATTCTATTTAGAATCGAAAGTGTGAATTATTCATTTTCTTGTTCGCGTAATCTCTCTAGTGCTTTTTAATCTCAAATTTTAAAAGAGTATTTACATATTTTCATTTTTCCTCTTACTTCTTTAAAAAAATAAAGCCTCTACGATTTTATAAACTCGCTAGGGAAGAATCCTTTCGGATCGATGCAGCAGCTGCTGCAACTTTTAATAAAGCAATCGCAAATCTCCTCCCTCGAACGTACGTCCGAATAAAAATAAAGGAAAGGGAATAGAAGGAGGAATGAGCTAACGAGAGATAGGAAAAAATACATTATACAACTAAAGTTCTATTTTCACGCTCGCGCGTTCATTACATTCTTCAGAATGTAATTGTTTGTTTTTTAATTGTAACGCTGATTACTGGTGCGAGATTCTAAAAGTTGAGGGATTGAAAAATATAATGCTCGGGGCTCAGGCCTTTTTTTCAGATTATTTTTCGACAGAGAGCCTGCTGCAACTATGTAGCCTTAAACAAAGAATTCCTTTCGAAGGATATTTCTATTTTAATTCGATGACTTTTCCGATTTTTCTTCGCACGTCCAAGCCTTCTCTTGCCATTTCAGTTTGAACTGTGCGACTTCTCAGTCGACGTCACAAATAAGGTTCGTTAAAAAATTTGTAAAGTAAGTCTCAACTGGACGAAAAGGTTCTATACATTTTGTTCCCTCTATAAAAATCATATTTACAGCGATGTTTAATTTAAATATTTCCTCGTCTGATTTAAAAATAATCACATGATATAAAAAATAAAGCAAATATTATTATCTCCATGTCTTAGCCTTATGAGGTATTATGCGTTAATTACGTTTAATAATGAATATTTTTATATATCGTTGTACGTATTTGGGATTCGATTTAATGTTAATGTTAAAAAAATTTTCCGTATCTTTATTTAAATTTAAAATGAGGCACTGATGGAGGATGCATTAGCGAAAGACAGAAAGATAATCGAGAAAAATTAAAACGTTTGAGCAAATTCAATGAAATAATAATAATTCTTCATAAATATGATTTATGAAAAATTTCGGGGTGTTGAACCAATGAACTTCATTGTCAATAATTGATCTTCAGACTTTATTAGCGCATAAGCTTCCGTCGAGTCGATTGCCAAGTCGATGATGCTTTAAAACGGCGTCTGTTTCGCCTTTTAAATATTCTCTCCATTGAATCCGATTGCATTCAATTCATTTTTCAATCACCAATGGTTCTTCTGTGTTTTTTTTTTAGTATTAAATAGTTAAAAAAAAAAGTGCTTTTCCGGATTAAAATTATTTAAATATTAAACATAATGTTATTGCTTTGCGATTGCGATTGAACTTTACGGATAGAGTCATCATCATAGCGAATCATTTCATAGCGATAGCTGGAAGCTAATGCTCGACTAAATCAGATTTTAGCCTAAGATTAGAGAATATTGCATAGCAACTTGAATCCGAGGTTCTTGGACGGTTGGTCAGGCGAATTTATTCTTCATCCCAATGAAATTGGGCGTTTAACGGTGCCGTTGTTTGCCACACCTACAATCGTAAAGTGGCATTGGGGCATAACGAACGAGGCTCAGTCAGCTCAACAACAATTAATAAAAATAAGAACGATGAGAGAGATGGACGGCGGGAAGAATACAGAGGCGTTGCCGAAAATACGAGTGTCCAGGAGTCAATGGGTCAAGACTGCGAGGCACTCACTCGTTGCGCAGCGACTTTGAATTCCGCAAGAACTTAAAAATAGGCAAATCGCTTGGTGAAAGGATTGCACCCCATAGCCGGAAGATGCCCAAAAGAATCGATACGCGACTCGGTGACGAAAAACTCACGAGCGGGATTTCTAAATTTAATCGGCCCCTTTTTGCGCAAAGACGTCTTTTAGCAATCAACGCTGGCAAACGCCTACCTGTCCCTTCGGCTGTTGGGCAAACTTATTCGCGCATTCCATCCTAAATAATCGACCTCGTATTTTTATTTTTTTTTTCGGGCGTGCCGCGAGGTGGTGCGCAACAATAGGTTGGAGCAATAATAATATGACACGTAGGGATTGATTAATTATACCAAAAGACATGTCACTGATTGGTTATATACGTTTTTCTTTTTCTTTTTTCTTTTCACTTTTTTTCTTATTTATTATCTTGTCTAAATATTTACCGACATTTAAATCCATCGACTTATGATGTCAAAATCAGTTGCCATTCCGATGAGGAGATTTACTGCGCCGATCAGAGCCCACAATGTCTTCGCAAGATTACAAAGCGAACAAATATTTGCCTTTTTCCAATCCAACAAGAATAAAAATCCTGATCATTTCTCGTGAAGTAATGGATACCGGTATTGATACACTTACAAGATGAACGTGATAAAATCGTAATAAAAGTAGTTAATTAACCAATTATTTAAATAAACTAATGGTGGATCGTGTTGATTTTCTTGATAACACGGAGAAAGGTCCAAAGGTCCAAAGGCCGAAATCGATAGCCGTACTATACAGGTACATCGATAAAGCAGATTTAAGTAAATATAAAAGTTTATTTAGTGATATAATAAAATTTGTTATTTATGATAACGTGGTCCGGCTTTTCAGGATCTGAAAAATAAAATAATAAAACTGGGAAGGAAATTTACAGTACACTTAAAAAAGGTGACATTCCATCGCTATTATGCCCGATAGAGTCGTAAACCCTTCAATTTGACAATGTCAAAGGAATTTGACTTGCTGGGATTTATCCCTTAACTAAAAGGATTACTATAATTATATAGTCTTATCGCATCTTGAGAAATCAAATTGCAACCAAAAAACCATCAAATCAATGTATGTATGTATGCACGTGTAATATGAGGACAGTGACAATAGTTTCGCTGCAGATATGTAAAAAATATTTTGTACAGTGCGAGCTAAACGATTTACGAGCTTGTGAGTGGACTGAATCATTGTGAAAGGGCGCGAGAGACTCATCGAATGTCTTTTCTAATTCTCACAATGATCCACCCATGCACACGGGTCATCATTAAGCGACAGAATGATACATGAACAAGAGACTAAAGAAACCGATGAAAATGGTAAATAATGATCTTTGAATGAAAATGAGCGGTGGGCGCTCATGACGATAATAAATATTATGAATCGATTCTGAGTGTAGTATTGTTCGGTTGAAATATTAAATCTCGGATTTGCGAATTGCCATGATAGATTTCATTTATTATACAAAAGTGTATATTATGAGGATTCCAGTTGCGTAATACGAGATGAACAAATACGCAATTCTTCATATACTAAAGAATTGTTTAGTAGAAAAATGATATTAAATATACTTTATGAAAAAAAATTTACAGCCCTCACTCAAGGTACTCAATTCCAATTTAACGGTTTTTTCTATTCTAGAACATCTCCACAATCAACAAGTTCTTGACTGATGATTTTTGTTTAATATCGTCGATAGATAAATTGTAAATTAATCTTAAAATACTACTTCGATTGAAATATGCTTATTTTTATAAAATGGATTATAAATATAAATTCAATGTAATTAATGCAATTATGAAAAGCTGTTTATATATAATAGAATATATGCGATAATGTAAAGCATGATTTACAAAATCGTATAATAAATATTACGGATTAGCATCGAGAAGCAAATGAGAATTGTTATTTTTCAATAATTGTAATTAATTGACTTTACGTTAAACAAGATACAAAAGACTTAAGATAACAGTTGCAACAAGCTTAGATATATTAACAAATAGAGTTTATGAGATGTTTAAAGTAAGATATTATTAATCTATTATGTAGCAATAATAATTCTTAATGTTCTATATTTAATTAAAATTAGGTAAAATCGATTTAAACTTGTTCAATCTTCCGAATGAGACGATTAATTCATTCATTCATTTTTATCATTGAAAATCCAAAACTTTAATTATATTTTTACAATACTATCTCTCAGTCATGTATTAATAAAAGTAAAAGTTGATGGATTGATTGATGGTTGATGGATTGTACGTCGATTGTAAATTATTAAATTATTTTCATAAATTATAAAAATTTGAGATTACATAATGACCAATGACCAATATAAGCGAGTGAGAAAACTTTCTTTATCATTGAACTCCGATTCTGATAAGATTTTCTTATATAATAAGAATTATTTAATGTCAATTGTGTCCAATTTGAAAATGCACTGCAAAGCTTTTATCGTTATTTTTAACACAGCACTTTGTTAAAACAATTGATTAACAATGGAAAGTCACATTTATCTTTGGATTGCGTTTGAAATTGATAGAAGAACCGAGATACGATCAAAAGAAAAAAAAAGTTTATGAATTCCGTCACTCTCCAACGATCTTCGGTAGTCATTGAAATGACTGTAACTTCACCTTCGCAAATCTGTTCCCTAATACATCATTTAA
This sequence comes from Ceratosolen solmsi marchali, assembly GCF_000503995.2. Classification (NCBI taxonomy): domain Eukaryota; kingdom Metazoa; phylum Arthropoda; class Insecta; order Hymenoptera; family Agaonidae; genus Ceratosolen; species Ceratosolen solmsi. The sequence continues at coordinate 876,981 of NW_011948444.1, forward strand.
AATATTATTGGAAAGCTATTACATATAAATTATTATTACACCGGCATTTCAATATCACATGCGTATGCTTCCCCTTGGAAATTGAAAGAGAAGAAAGGAGAAGCTTCGAATCTCTTGAAATAAAAGCAAATTATTATCCAAGACCATTTCATGAAAAAACAAAAACAAGCAATTATGCCGATTAATCTCAAATAATTATTGATAGAAGAAGGCTTCGTATCGAGCTCGCCAGGGTGTCTTAAAATCTTGCAGGCACATCTGCCGAGGATAATCAAGCCGCAATGGGCGAGGAAATGTCAGCAGCTTTTCTAATGGTATTTCGGTGCCGGTTGTTTCGACTCGTCGAGAGCGAGAACTGCGACCATCTCTGCACTGCCGCGCGACAGTTTTCTCCACAATTCGATCTCGCTATGTATTTTTACGTACTTTTCTTTCTTCAACTTTCTGTCTTTGAAGAGAAGGTCCTAGTGTAGGAAAATCTCTTGGAGATATAATATAGATTGAGTCCTTGTAAGCGAGCAGCTTACAAGTGTCGAACTTTTATTAGGCCTCTTTCTCTCTCTCTCTCTCTCTCTCTCTCTCTCTCCCTCTCTCTTTCTCTCTCTCTCTCTCTCTCAAAAACATCTGCGATCTTTACATTTGGCTGGTAACAAATTTTTTGTTAACGCTTGTGGCATTTTTGTTAACGCTTAATTAGAAGTAATTTTATCAAATTATATTATCATTATATAACAGCTCTGAATTGTTAATATCCGATTATTAACTGTACTTGAAAATTAACTTAAAGAGTGTAAAATTACAATTACATTTGCATTCGCGAGCGTAAGACCGCAGCACTAAAGTTATGTATTTGTGTATTTTTACTACCCAATCATCCTAGTTATATTTTAAGTAAATCATAAGCTTACGCTAAAATGATATAAGTTTCCTATTGACATGTACATATTAACGTAGAGTAACGTGTAATACGCATTATCTATTTAAAAAATTTCCAAGTCTTATGATCGTAATCTTGACAATGAAAAAGTTGTAAATACATCTACGTAATTCACACCCAACTGCCACATACATTTGACGATTAATAATTTAATTTCAATATTAATATTGAAGTATTTGCGATATCAAACGGAATTTTAATTAAAGCAAATGCATTATGTACTTGAACTTGATATTCCGTATTCGAGAGAAGTGAAAAAAAAAATTATAATTCTGTAGGATGTAATTTTTTTAAAATATAATCTACATCTTTGCTTATCAATCAATAACAGTTTCAACTTTATAGAATTAATATATTACTTAAACTATATAATATTTAAATATGCCGCGATGGCATAGATGTATCGCGCACACTTGTAACCACAAATTCATAATAGAGAAAGACAGAAGCTGAACAACAGCGAAGCTCGAGTCCTACTCGGTAATTGATGTTTATGCCTCGAGTAACCTTTAAAATTGCCATTTTCTCTTTTTTCCTAACCGCTGTACATTGGGCTTCATATGGATTATGAGAGTTTCTATTCAATCGAACCTCGCATCTCCCTTTATGACGTCCACAATTTGCTCTTTCACTCTTCCCCTAGTGTTTACTCTCTATGCTGCATCTCTCTCTCTCTCTCTCTCTCTCTCTCTCTTTCTCTCTCTCTCTCTCTCTCTCTCTCTATAAATCTCCGCGTGCATTTATTGAAAAAAATTAATAAATGTGTATACATAAAATACATGTGTTAAATTCGTTGCAAATTGAAATCCTCATACTTTGCAATAATTAAATATAGATATTCTGTGTGTCCGTGTGTAGATGTGTATTGTATATTGTGTATCGCGTATTTATCTATCTATGTATATATGTCCAAATAATTTCAATTGTTGAAAGACGAATACATGGAAAAGTAGGTCGACAAGTTGCAACTCCAAACATTTATAAATCCACACGCTCTTTTAGTCGAGTGTTACGGCCCAACCGCAATTATTACGGCTATCTAAAGGACCGTATTTTAATGAGAAATACTTTTTAATGTTTCACTCACTTTAATAGGCAATAAGAGAAATAAAAAATAAAAAATAAAAGCAAGAAAAATCGTTTGCGATACCATAAATCGAACAATAATACTATTAATCAAAGGGCTGTTAAATTTTTTAATAAGAAGTATTTTAATACGGAATGTCCAATCATTTTTCTTCATATGTTAAATTATCAGCATGAAGCCATTGCGCTCTATGTCACTCAATTCGATGACAATCTCATTTTACCGAAGCGATTCTTGAACAATCCATTACATTGAATACATTGATTTTCGGATTACTTAATCGACAGGTCGTATTATCTATTCGAGCTGAAATTACTATTCTAAACATCTGTGTTTGAAATTACTATAAATCTTTTGCAGTGTATCGTCTTATAATATGTAAAGAAAAGAAAAAAAAACATGATCAAATTTCTAAATACATTAATAAATCTAATTTAAAGTAATTGGAATCAATACTATGAATGAAAAAGTAATTGCCTCTATTCAGTGATGTTGGTAATTGTTGGATTTCTTAAAAATACATATTATTAATAGTATAAATACTTCTTTTTTTTTTATTAATGCGAAATAATCCAATTAATTTAAATCAAATTTATATATATAACAAACGTAGTATAAAAAAAAAAACTACGATTGCTAATATCATTTATTTGTACCAGATGCTCCTGCAGTTCATGCAAAGCTCAATCCGACGTTCGATGGTTAGCAATAAAGTTTTTATCTGGATCAGTTTTGAAAAGTTCAACTATTGCTTGCTACATCGGAAAATTGATTTTTGTTCTTCATTCAACTCCGATATATCAGATTATAATCGGCACAAAAGACGTACGGAATAGCTTCAATCCATCAATCTTAATTATATTAGTTTTTAATACAATATTAATCATCTAGATTTCTTAGATTATTTATTTACTGAATCATTGCTCTATTAATTACAAAGCATTTTTGTAGCTAAGTATTAATGTATCATTTCGTAAAAGAATGTATATATCATGTATACTCACTGTATAGATCGATGTCTTGAAAATATTTGATCCCTTCATTTATAATAGAAACACTTAGGAACGAAACACCAATCCCATGTGAAACAACAAATGCTGAAGAAGCATCGTCACTTTCTAACAAAAATTTAAAAAGTACTTCTTAATAATTTGCGTAGGACCGATTAGATATACCGTTTATGAACTTAATGAAAATTCAAAAGTCTCATTGATAAAAGTGCAATAGTAAAATAATTTTAAAAAGTACGTAATATTGAAATTTCCTTACCTTTACAAATTAAAGAATTGAAAAATTTTACTTCACTGCTTTGTTTAATATAAATTTTATTACTATCTTACACACATGCGTGTGTATAATGTACTATTCCTAATGTACCCTTTTGTCTCTCTCTCTCTCTCTCTCTCTCTCTCTCTCTCACACACTCTCTCGCATTATATATATATATATATATATATTGTAACTAAGATACGATGAATATAATGTTTAAAACTATGAGCTCATAAAATTTATGAAAGTATACATACGTTTGTAAAAACGCAAAAGAATAACAACAACAGCAACAACAAAAAAGGCAAAAAATGAGATTGATTCATGGCGACATTAACGGCGTTAAAAAGCTATTCGGTTGATAAATACAATCGTAAGGAGCTTATTGAAACATGTTTTTGAATTATTTAGCTGCTAATTTAGGAAATAAGCATAAATGAATTATATGAAAACCGGTATTTATCAAATGGTAGGCATAAATCGGTATTTGAGGACAGTCTTGACAGAAGAGTCAATGCAAATGATACAAAGATGCGAGAGCTTTTATAGAGACTCGGAGGACATTGTGATCCCGCAATGTGTATGGATTTGTCAGACGCGCCAACAGGAAATGAACTCAAGCCCCAACCATGTTTAATGCGGTCATTATCATTGCGTATTATTTATCGTACTTGTAATTCATACGAGTTCGCGCCGTACGGTTGACCGGACCACCACCAGCAGTAATAAGAACCTTCCTCCATATGTGCATTCGACAACACAGTTACGGACTACGTAGTGTACATGAATATTCAATTGAACAGACTCGTGTTTCGCCACGGATTTTCTTTTTTACTCTCGCGCTGTTTGTGGAGCTTCCGTTCCCCTTTTTTGCTAAAAGTGGCGAATAGAGTGAATAAAGTGGCATTGGCAGTTTGACTCGTTTGTCGAAAGTCAATGTACTTTCTTAGCAAATATTATTCTAATGGATGACTGACTGGCTGGCTTGTGCTCAACAAAAGTCAAAAGTAACGATGGCAAATGACCGATGCAGGAGGATTATTTATTCGTCGCTTTGATTATACAATCGCGAACCACGCAATGTTGTTAAATTATTTCGCTGATCGTTCGTTACGTGCACAGACCCAGTGGTATTGAATGCAAACGTAACGCGTTAATAAAAAGACGCTAATGTGACGTATGTATACATTTTTATCGCTTATTCATGCTATCGAGGATGAAAAAGTATTAGAAATTTCTTGGTCAACGGGCGACAACGTTTCCTGTCTACTTTACAATCAAGTTTATTTATAAAATCTTAAAAAACTTAACTCGATTACTCATTATAACCATAGCCTGGCTAATGTTAAATTTCTCTTTTATTTTTCATGTTTTTTTTTCCTTTTTATCCTTTTTAATCGTGAGGTAAGGGAAGAAACTTTTAATGGCTCGCGTCAAAATTGCCTCTTCTTATCGATTCTATCGACTCTTTTGTCGACTCTTGTTCTTAATTACGCATGCCGCCTTTGGTTTCAAATTCCATGCGTTTAGCTGGAAAGTTAGCCGAGTTGTTGAGCCGTTATTTCATTATTTCAACATTATCTCACAGTAATATAATGGAAACGTTATTGATGAAGACGCTTTATGATTTTTGAGAGTACGATAATCGAATGATAAGTCTTCCATCGACATCCGTACTTTATCAACGACAGGCCAAATGTTGACCAATAATAAACAACAGCCGCAGCAGCTACACAAATTCCCTACGTAAAGTCGCACGATCCGTATGTGGACGATCGATATGTCAAATGTATTGTTAATAAGATAAATGCATACTAATCATAACTGTTTAAAATTAATGTCTTGATAATGATTATAGGAGGTTACGAAAACGGTGAAAACATAAATAGTCAGTCGCTCCCGATCCCCAATCAGAAAAACGGTAAAGATAAGAAGAATCTTTGTAGCGAGTAGTCGGAATATTAGTGAACAGAGATGCTAAAGCAGATATGTTTTAGGTGGGCAACGAACGGTGCACGTGCTGCACAATTCCGAGCAGCCGGCCTCGGTCTTCGCGATCCTCGAGTACGGCAACAAGGTGGTGCCCCTGATAGCGGACAGGCTCTTCGATCTCGTCATTCTCAAGATGACGAACGTCTGCACGGACAAGAAGCAGACAAAGATCGAGTGCAAGGGGCCGCGATTCGAGCTCGTCGACTTCTGCATCAAACTCGGCAGCGTCACCATGACGCAGAACTTCAAAGGAGTTTTGGTGGAGGTGAGTTGGCGCCGGCTTACTCGACCCTTCTCCCATCTCCGTTCCTCTCTCCTTCTTAGCGTACCGTTACGAAGGGATTCTTATCTCAGCCCAGCCGTGGATCTCACCCGTACACCAATGCAATGCCATTATGGACCAACGATCGATTCACCATTACGACATTTCCATTATCTCGCTGGCTTATTATATGTATATGGCTTTTTAGCACCGTATTGGCTGGTGGAAAGTGCGACTATTGGTCAACGTTCAATTTTATGTGTGCGCGCGCTTGCGCATGTATGTCTAAAGCGATGTGCGTAACTTCTTTTTGCCTCTCTTTCAAATATTTTATTCATTTTTATAATCTTGTCTCGTCGTTGACTTCGATCTATTTGTTAATCCGTACTTTCATCGCCTTAAAACAAAATTAACATTTCTCATTTAATCGTTCGCTTTTCAACTCTTTACTGGAGTTGGAAACAGCTGGACAGCATATTTAGATGCTACTTATACATACGTGCGTTGATGCGCACACATTTTTTGTCTCATTAAAGCACACAGTGTCCGTGTGCAATAAAAAAAATGTGGTACGTTATGTGGCCGAGTGGCCGAGAAAAAATCCACGAGAAAAAGTAAAATTTTCACGGAAAAAATTTTTTACCGTTTATTTTGCGAGTATCCAGTATCCTTTCGGTAGATTAAAAAAACAAAACAAAAAATGTATACGAATTAAGAAATTCCCAATCCGACAATTATAAATATTATAAATTGATGATTTTATAATCTTTCATCTCAGGAATATTATCTATCCGTTCGGCAGTTTGTCAAACATTCGGTTAGTCATTGCGATCGTCCGTCGATAAAAAAGAAAATAACTAATGGCTCGATTATTGTTGTGATTTATCGTCCAATGAGCTGACGCGTGAGAAGCAACATAAACGCGTGAGAAAAAATAGAGAAACCGAACGTTATCGAAGCGACTGTTGGCAAAATAAATGATGGGTCGTGCGGTGTAAGGATACCTCGAGTGCGAATAACCGAAAATCGCCGAGCGACGAATGCGATTTTCCGCAACATTAACGCAGCGTGGGCTTGGAGAAGACAAGGGGCGCACAAAGGGGAAAAACGAGATGGAATGCGACTGTAGAAGCAGGTGAAAATGAAGGAACTTCTGGTTGGCCGAGGAAAAAGCAAGTGCAGCGCCAACGAGCATTTGTCAAAACTTTTGACGGAAAGCAGCTGTAGACGATCGCGACTGTCGTGCGCCACTTGCCGCTCGAACCCAATGCGACCCCCTCTCCCTATCACCCGCCTATCCACCACCCCGCAGCTAATTACACGCGGACTCTTTGTCGTTTCCATTTCGGCTAACAGACTTTGCAAAAGCGAATCGATCGCGGAAGAAAGTCGCCCGCTTGACCCTCTTAAATTAAACGATGCGCACGTAATGGAAAAAAGTTGTTCGTGTTTTCAGTGTTGCTTAAGCACCTGCGAGCTTTACGTCGTTTAGCCCGGATTTATTAACCTGACCATTACCGAGAAATATCGGCTGACTCAATAAACTTCGCCAAACTATTCCGCTCGACTCTCACCTAAACCTGACAATATTTATATGCACGTGTGTATTTAGTCAAGGGCTCCATAGACTTATTTGGTTATTTATTAATTTATTTATGGATTTAATCATTTATGCATTTATTAAATAGTCGCCTTAATGCGAAGATAGGTTAATTCTTCATGCCTGTCACTTACAAAACTCACCTTATCATTGATCTGTTCGTTAACGAACGACCAAACGTGCGATGCTTGTTGTAAGGTATTTAAATACAAAAGATTTCACGCTTCGTTCTGCGCTAAGACATGTATTTTGAGCTGTAAGAGGATGGGGGTGAAGATGTGAGGAAGCCGATAAATGACATCTAGTGTTCATGCAAATTAATATGCATTCGAGCGTGATTTTGATGAGCGCGACGAGCCGATGAACCTATCGGTTGAAAATGCCCGACGGATCCTCCTCCTCCTCCTCCTCCTCGCGAAGGTCGGCCAACCTATTCATGACAAATGAAACGTAGGGCTCGGTTGGCTGGTTGGTCCTAGGCTTTTGGTGCATGACACTGGGACAGGTGCGCGTGCGCGCTAGCCCCAAGCGGCTTTTCAAAAATGCTCGTAAAAATACTGGGCCGAGTGATGCGGTCAACGCTAACCGCCTGGAGTGGGCTTTTGTCCCCCGGAGAAACAATCAAATTTGCCTGCCTATGAATAGGGACGAGGGAGTGGGAAACGTAAAATCGTTTTGGCCGAAAAAAATTAACCATAATGTTAGTATGGGTGTGTGTGGGAGGGTTGGTAAGAATAGAATATCTCAAAAGATCGGTTGCATTTGCCAAAGATGCTTTATTAAAAGGATCCTTTTCTACTCGTCACATAAAAATTGTGAAAGTTAGTTCTTTTTCAGCCTCGTATAGTTCGATTTTACACACAATGAAGCATACAAATGTCGAATTAGCTATAGTTTATATATATATATATATATATATATATATATATATATATATATAACAATTAAGCAAAATAGCACGAATTGTAAAAATGAAAAAAAAAGAAGAGTAAAGAGGACGATTTGGATTCGATATTTTTAAGACAAGTGCAATTTTTTTCTTCTACTTATCCTTTATACTCGTAGCTTTATTTTACCATACTGCACATTGACGATTGACTTCGCTTATTCGCAATGTAAACAAATTCTCAAATTAAATACATATCCAATTATAGGCATATAGTCATCGTCGAGTATCTTAATTTGATTTTTGTCGGCATTTTTCTATCGCTCAATCTCATTCCTCACAATTTTCACGTAACCGTAATATAGTTACTTAAGCATGTGCTATTATTTTGAGTTTCGTTTGCACTTTACGGTCGCAAATAGCAACAATAATTATATTCATAAATCATGCTCTTCTTTAATCTTCTTTAATTCTTCATTAATTATTGCGTTAATTTAATCAATTTTGTAATCAGTCTTCTCTCTCTCTCTCTCTCTCTCTCTCTCTCTCTCTCTCTCTCTCTTTCTCTCCGAATGTACTGCCGAGGACCGAAATTTTGAATGGAAATGTGCTCGATGCTCGTCAAACACAAATAGACAATAGTTACGACGATTGTATGGCCAACGAGTTTCCAATTGCCTAACGGGAAGCCATGCCTATCGCAACCACGAAGTTTCTTTGGACAGGAACGGGAAAACAGATCGATAAAAATAAACTTTGTCATGCAGCCTAAGTGAAAACATTGCATGTCTATATTATATCCAGTGTGTAAGGTATTGAGAGCAACGGGGACGTGAGGACGGGAAGATTATTAGCTCTTGTTAAATTATTGCTCATGTTAAATATCGAAAGGTCGAGGGATTACTTAGACATGCTTGGGGCAAGCGGCGCTCGTCGTTCCCTTTCAGTCGCGCGATGCCATTGTAAGACGATTACAGCCGACGTTTCTTCCACTCTCTCGTCCAATGGCCGACAACTTACTTGGCCACATCAGCGCGTCCCCCGCATGCGTGTGCAAATTCAAGCGCAACTTTAATGAAAAAATTAAATTAAAAACGTTTGTCAATGCATGTGTCTGTAGTACATTATGGGTGGGGGGCGTTGCGACCTTAACCGACGTTTCTGCGTCAACTCTTGACTGCGCGTATAACTTTTCCCAGAGCGCGGTAGACGCTTAGATTATGTTAGAGTAAGGTATAAGATAATATAGAGTATATTATAACTTTATGACCTTTAGCTTTTGGCTTAGCCAAGAGAAGGGGCGATTAAAGAAGCGAGCCGTTGCGCACCGTATCGCGACGATAGCCTTATCTAATGTGCGCTGTGTCGCAACGCGAAGAAGAGGCCCAGGGATATAAAAAAAAAAAAGAAAAAAAAGCTGAGAGCACGGAGTGCTGGCAAAGGGAAAGCTATTGGATAAGGGAACTTTTCCTAAGAGCCAAAGTCCGGCTTCGAATAATTCAAATCCGTCTGGGAGCCTCGATCATCGATCGTAATTCGTAACTTTCATTGACATTGCGCGAGATTGCGCGGAATTGCGCGAGATGGGTGGGGAGGGTGAGGGTGGCTCCGTGCCAAAAGCTCCCGCTCCCTGTTTGAGCGAAGCTTTCGGCCCCTATTCAATGCCATCCGAACTCTCTGGAAGAGCTGGGAGGGAGCTGGGATACGCAGGGAAGCGGATTCTCGCCTCCGGTCCCCGAACCCCGCCGCCAGCGCAGATATGTTTTCAAACTATATCGGCGTATAATTAAGGCTGTACATTGCTTTTGGGGAGGGGGGAGTGTAGGACACGCGTTCGCTCAATCGTCGATCGTCCCGCCAACTAACTTCTTCAAGAGACTAAAGAGACTACGGAGAGACTTCTTCGATTGACTCAGTTCCAATCTCAGACTCAGTCTCCCCATACGTGCTGCGCTTCGATAAAAAATTTAACTTCTTTTTGTTACGAATAATTAGTTGATAAGTAATAGTAAAAATGGTCTATTGTCGAGTCCCGATGTCTCAAAAAAATGATTATTCGCGCATGTTTAGTGCTTGGATATCGCTGTAAAATTATAAAGCTTACGGTATCGATAGCATCATCAAGACGCGATGGCCCTGATACGGGTGGAATAAATTACAAATGATAAGAGATCGAATAAAAGCTTCTCGTCCTTCTCGATACTATCGTTAATTTTAAGCTGAGAAATGTATTTACGAAGTCACGGGCGACACGGTAATAGGGACGCAGTGACAATATCGCTGCGACGACTCATCGATCTTACGCCTTTTAAAATAGTCATAGTGAATTCCATATCTGAGATGTGCAGTAAACGTTTGCATTGAACGTCTCGATCAAGCCTTACCGTAGCCCGTGAATCCGAAGAAAATTGTTTGGGCGTAATTGTTCGCTCGCGCGATCAAAGACTTTAGGGGTTATTCGGGTGGTTTGGTAGTGTCCGAGAGGAAGGTCAAAGGGCCGAACACGCCTCTCTGCACTAATGGGCCATTTGTCTCGGCCGACGACGTGGAGAATCGTGTCGAATATATATTTCTAGGTCTTCGTCCGGCGATTAACGCGTCTGCGCGCGCATAGGCACGAGATGAGGCGACGAAAGCTAAATAACCCAAGTATGCTCGGTTGGTTCGCAGATCGAGTACAGACCCTCGGTCGTCCCGGCCAACTGCTGGGAGCTCATACGCGAGTTCGTTCAAGGATTCCTCGGCTCCGCCGTCTCCAGCCAAATTCCCCAATACTTGCAGGTAAGTTCTTACTAATAATGGCCTTCGTCGAGGTAGCTTTAGCCACCACCTAGACAGGACTTACAAGCACAGCAGTCGATATTATGCGTAAGACTTAAGTCGAGAGAGCATAAAGCACGCTTTCTAAAGTCCAGAGGAAATGACTTGTTCTAAAGCACGACGAATGCCATCAAAATTGTGACTATATTCGCAATCCTATGTTTATTGTGAAGTAAAATTAATTTTTTCTTTTCTTTCAGAACCGCATGAACGAAATTTATCAACCAATGGACACGATTCATCAATATTTAGAACACTTTGGCCAATATAGAAAATCCACCGGTGTTATATAAGCACATAGAGATAAGATTTAAACACATGTTTATTTAAAGTTAGAGTATGTAGTGTTATTTCTAATTAGATAATAATAAATAAGACAACAACAACAACAACAAAGAAATAAAAAGAACGGTAAAGAAATAAAAATTTACTAAGAAATAATTTTAAGTTGCGAAACATTGTAGTATTCCTATTCAAATAAGGATATTTAATAAAAAAAAAGATAAAATAAATCAATAAAACAATCTTAATTAGGATAAAGATGAATGAATGTCTTTTTACCGATCGACGATTACGTTAATATTGTCAGATTAAAGCAGCAAAAAACGAACATAAACATGCTCCATCTGTTAGCAGTTCTCGTAACTTTTTTTCGTTACCCACACTTCTTTTATCCGTTGAGATTAATAGAAGAAAGAAAAGAAGATGAAAAAATTTATTATTATTATTAATTTCCATGGAAAGATTATAAAAATCAATTTTTTATTCCAAATTAAATGATAAATATTTGCAAGTATTTTAAATTTCAAGTGATCGACAGTGACATCTATTCGTACTATTATAGTTAGGTAGCCTGGTATTTTCCATAAAATACCGTATTAGAAATTAAAAAAAAAAGAAAAAAGGAGTTGAAAAGAACAAAATTAATATGGTGAGTATATATAAATAAACGCTAACTGCTTTTGCCTGCCAAGTGCATATTAATGTCAAATTACGCGTAAGCTCATTAATATTTATTATCGTGGAAATGAATTGGCAATTTTTACAAAGCACGCGTTTGAAAATTTCCATCTAACGAGTACCTGTACAAGCTATACGACATAAAGATGAAATATCAACTCGACGACTAAAGATAATCGTCCAAATTTAAGATAAATTTCCCCTCTCGCGGAGATAAAAAATTGTCCCCTTAGGGAAAATTTACAAGAGAAATGCTTACGACTTGGCTTCTCTACGTGCACGCACTCCTTCCGAAGCTTTTCACAAACATTCGAACCATTGGAATAATCCATTAACCTTGAATGAAATACATTTCTCTCTCTCTCTCTCTCTCTCTCTCTCTCTCTCTCTCTGCACAAGAAGTTAAGAAACTCAGTACGAGTCGAGTCGGTCAGCGGATACTTGAGAGGGTCAAAGATCAAAATTTCCTGTTGCATAAATTAAGAAACATACTCGCGTGCTCGAAAAAGCAAAAGCCAACTCGACCATTCTAATCCACATTTTTAAAAACATCTTACACACGTACACACGCGCCCAAGCGCTTGTCGCGCACACACGCACGCGCACACACCGAATACGAAAATTCAAATTATCCTTCATTTAATGGGCTTTGCTCGAGTGTTCGACTCTCCTCCTCCTAGTTAATAGTACGAGGAAAAATGAGAGAAAAAGGCACAAGAAGCAAAAATAAAATAAAACAAAAAAAAAAACTTGCGGCAATCGACAACCGAATAGACTAAACTAACGAGTTTTAAAGAATCTCATTAAAAAGCCAGTTTGTCGATTTTGTAATGAGGAACATAACGAAGATTTGTTTTCATTTTAAACGGATGCAAACTCCTTAGCCGCGGAGGTCACACTTTATTATTTTTAAGCGCACAATGCTTTCGACATCGTGTCGCTCGCTCCCCCTCCCCCCTCTGGCCACCAGATACATGCGTGCCTTAAAATTAAAAAAAATAAAGATACGACGCTGGAGGATCGGAAGCGACACGGCCATTGTTTCACCATTCACGCGTGTATGATCCTCGGCCAGTATATCCGAGCGTCGCAACGGCGGCTCCCACCAAACCCTCATCGGGGGCGACATTATCATGTCCATAATCTCGGCCAGGGCGCTCGGCCATACATACAATAGAAATAAAACGAAAATAAGGCCAAAATTGGCGACAATCGCGTAAAGGCAACCCTAAAATACCTTATTATTAATACCAAGGAATGGGAATTACTTGCTCCCTTAATCATCGGAATCCCAAATCCATATCTACTCGGGGATGTCGCGCGCTTATGAGCCGCCGCACATTCTCATTCGGACGATCCCTGTAAAGATCGCACGATCGTATTGTGATGATTAATCCATCAGTCCCCTCGGCCCGCGATTATTACAACGTAACGAACGAGTGGAAAAACAAAGAGAGGGAAGAAATGAAAACAAGATGAGATTGTCGCCGACTAAAGCGACGGGTAGCCGCCGACCTTGCCGTGTCCACCGCGTCCCGTTATACCTCGTGGAATTCCAAGTCCGCGCGGTGGCGCCGTCAGTCGAGTAACGCGGCAAACACGATTACGTTCACCGTCGTGGAGGAGGAGGAGAGTTGCAGTAGCCGTCGAGCCGGATTAGTTCCCAGTGCTCGCGTTATTCACAGACGTTCATGCCGCATCGACCGTCGAGCCCAAGGTTCTCTGGTCCAGTGTGTCCGCGATGGAGGTGAGTTGGAGGGCCCTGCTGACTCGGCTCGGCTCGAAGTTCAATAAATTGTTAAAGCATTGGTTGTTTAAGGGGGCCGAGGAGCTGGTGACTCTTTATTTCTTAACTCGTTCATTAAATGTGCTTGCAGATCGAGGTGGTGACGGCGAGCGGCTCGAGGAGCGTAGCCACGGTTACGGTGAGTAAGCGATATTGAGATTAGTCGGGCGGTTGTCGGCGGCGCGGTTACTCGTACTCAGGGGACTCGGTTTATCTCGTACCGCGTACGATTGCCACTGCGACGAGTCGGCCTGCCCTTTCAAATGATTTATTTTGTTTTTACAGGCCAATCCGAACACGACGGTGGGCGAGATAAAGAAGCAATTGAACAAATTGAAGAAAGGAACGTACGTACAGAGGCAGTGCTTGCGGCTGTCGCCGAAGGGCAAAGCTCTCGGCAATGAGGAGACCGTCGAGGCTTTGCAGCTAAAGAGCGGTGCGAAATTGTATTATAAGGACTTGGGGCCACAAATTGGCTGGAAAACGGTTTTCATAGCAGAGTATGCGGGACCCCTGGCAGTCTACTTCTGGCTGTATAGGAGGCCATGGATTTTTTATGGGAATCTAGCCGATAGCACATTTAGCCCAGTAGTGCAGTAAGAAATACGGGCGCCGATCATTCCGCTCTTATTTCCATTTGTACAATATTGTTGTCTTGGTGATTGCATTGGCTCGATGGTAAGATTTTTGTCTTTTTGCAGTTGGGCGGTGGCATGCTGGTCCATTCACTATATAAAGCGGCTGTTGGAAACTGTATTCGTTCATCGTTTCAGTCATTCGACAATGCCATTGAGAAATCTTTTTAAGAATTGTACGTATTACTGGCTGTTTGCTATGTACGTTGCCTACCATGTTAATCATCCGCTTTATACGCCACCGTGTTCACTGAGTTTCGTCATTGGAGCAACAGCATTCTTTGTATGCGAATTAGGCAATTTGAGCATTCATTTGGCACTCAGAAATTTGAGACCTCCTGGAACGACGATAAGAAAAATTCCAATGGCCACTAGGAATCCCTTCACGCTATTGTTCAATTTGGTTTCCTGTCCTAATTACACTTATGAAATTGGAAGCTGGATCGGCTTCACCATCATGACCCAATGTCTCCCAGGTGAAATCACTCGCATAACCAATATTGTTTTATGCATAAGTACGCGTCTGCGCGTGTGTATGTGTACTATTTTGTACTCAAATGCCAAATTATTTGCAATATATATTTAATAGTAAGAAAAATATTTAAATATTTCTAAAGTAAATAGTCGGTAGAGACACGTTTGCCACTCGATAGCTACAATCTAATGACAAAATGACATTTTCATTTCATTTTAAAATGCACCCCATAAATAATCATTCGCCAAATCCGATGCAAAAATAAATGAATGAATTCTTATTACTAGCTAGCACAATAAGTATTGATTGAAGTTATTTTTCCCACTACTCGTAAAGTCACGTTCTATAAATTATCGTTATTAAAAATGTAGGAAACTTTTATAAGATAAATAATGGAATTAATCTTATAAAAGGCTAATCAACGAGTCTCTTATTTATTTAATCGATCGATAGATTGATAAAGTTCCATACGATACGATTATTACTGCTCTAATAATATTTCTTGATCGTTGATAATTAATAAGAACTTTTTTTTTTGCAGCTGGCCTATTTACCCTCGCAGGTGCCTATCAAATGACCGTGTGGGCACAAGGAAAACACAAGCTTTACAAAAAGGAATTCTCCAATTATCCAAAGTGTCGCAAGGCAATTATTCCATTCGTTTTGTGAATGAACTAGGAATGCATTTCCATAAGCAAAGACTATCAACATTTATATGGGTATTAAAGCCTGGTGTTCTGTATTTTGTTTTGTTTTGTTAACATTTTTACTATATAATAAATACGTTTTTGAGGTAAAAGTGGATAAATTTCTATTGATCGCCGTATTAAAACACATAAGCCTATTTGTAGTTTTATGTATTTAGCTCCACGTGTCTGCAAGTCAATCTGTCGATATTTTCCATTAGAAGACCAATTATACTCTTGCACTCTTGGATTTCGGTTTGGTAATGCTGTTCCAACTGCTCGTTGTCATGGAAGACCTTGGCGTGGTTAGCCTTTGCCTCCATTGGCGTGATCCTTTCCTTTTCGGCACCGAGAAGATTCTCCATATCGCCGATGTGCTTCTGCGCGCTCTTGAGCTCCTCTTTCAACGAGTTGAGCTCCGCCAGGAGCATGATATTCTCTTCGAGAACTTTATTGAGCTTAGCCTCGACTATCGGATCGGTGCGAACCAATTGCTTCTTCAATATCGCTATTGACCTCTCAAGATGGTTTCTCTGCTTCATGAATTCGCACTGGGCATCCATGTCCGCTTTATGACTACGCAGGAACTCATCGACATCGCTGTAGCGACGGTACAGTTTAATGACGCAGTTCTTCAAGGCCATTGGATCCTGTATCAGTCCGACAGCTTCGAGCAAATCTATACGAATCTTCCTCAATAACTTCTGGTAGCGCTTGCGTCGCAGCTCCTCCTTGTTGAATTCCTGCCGCAAGGTATTCAGCTTGCCCTTGAGCTCGTAATGACGCGATTCCAAGCCCCGTCGCACCTTATTCAAACCCACCAACTCTGCCTCCATGTCGTCCACCTTCTTTTTCAGCTCGTCGATCGTCTTGTCGCGCGGTTCTATTTCCGACATCAACTCCTTTATGCGCTCGTTCAATACGAACTTGAACTTTTCCAATTCACGGTTATTACAATCGAGCCTCTTTATATTCTTATCCTTATCCGTAATCATTGACTCCTTGTTTAACAATTCGTCCTTCAAATCGGTAATAAACTTCTCCATTTCCTCCTTTCTAGATATTAAATGCGTGTATTCCTCTTTTAGGTTGTTCAATTGCCACTTTAAGTCCTCAACTTCCTTTTCGTATGTCTTCTGCTTACTCTTCAAAACGCCTGCCTCGCCCTTTAATTTTAGCACGAACTGGCGTTCTTCGTACAACTTCGACTCGTAATTCGTTCGCAAATCCACGATTTCACGATCCGTATCATCTTCCATTTGTATCTTAATGATCTCGTGTACCTGCACGTTTTTTGACATTTCCTCGTGAGCCTCTCTCAGTTGTAATTCCTTTTCTTGCATGAAAATTTCGTGTTTAGATATGACGCTATCTAACGGCATAACAAAAAGAATTTTTCATTATTTTACGAATTGTATTTTCAAATTAATATATTAATTTTGGAAAATTCGTTAGAAAATTATAACGGCCTGCATTCTTTTAATATCCTGCTAATGGTCTGATAAATGTTACCGCTTCCCTTTTTCCATTCTTCAAAATAATGAAGAATGTTTAGTGAATTTAATAACATAACGTTTATTTAAGACTATAATTTTCTCGTAATGACAAGTTTGAGGTAAGTTTATGATAAATTCAAGGACTATTAAACGGCTTATACCCAATAACGATAAACCATTATGTTTTTTTAGTCATTAAAATTTATAAACCTTTGAATGATGATATTTACTTATTTATCCATAATACGTCCAATTTTACGTGCTATTAATTTCATAAAATTAGTCTGGAAGCAATTGCTTGTGTGACTTTATTCAACGATACATCAACTACCAAATGTGCGAAGGGGTTTTATTTCCGAGTGTAAATAGAGCGAAGCACCACCTCCATATATAAATATTATTTATAAATCAATAAAAAAAAAAGGCTGAATTACTTAATGAAATTAAAGTTGAGCATCGTAGTGTAAATTGTAGTCTTAATTCTAAGTAATGTAGCTGAAAATGTGAAGTACTCATTTTGTACGTAAATTTAAGATATTTGGCGTAAGTATGCAGGTCATACGTAACTTCATACTCTTTTCGCGTAATTTTGTGTAAAGCTTGTTAAACGGAAAAATTAATAAATAAATTGTTCGAAAATTACACGGATAATTCTATATTAGCGCGATAAAATGCTATTCTACCTAATTCATCTTTGCTGGTTTTCATAAGATTATCCAATTTATCCTCATAATTTTGCCTCATAGCATTGAAATCCGCCTCGAGCTTATCGTACTTATCGTACTCGAAAATTAATTTGGCGTCATAGTTGACCTCCATTTGGTGCATAGTCTCCTCGTGTATTTTTTTCGTATTATCTATATCGATGTTAATGTTATTAATTTCGTTAGTGTGGCTCTGCTCGAGCTTGTCGATCTTGTCCCGTAACTCTTCGATGGCCTCGCAGTAATTCTGGTGGATCAGCAGGACTTTGTCGTTGTGCTGAAGAATGGTTTGACGCGTCTGGTAATCGTGCTCGGCCTGCAGTTCCTTCAACCGTGTGTTCAGGTCCTTAATAATTTGCATTTTACCAGCAAGGTCGGTTCTGCTTATGAGGATTTGATTGAAATTAAAAAAATCTCGGTACAACAATCCTATTTTCCCGTCGGCGTACGATATTTTCCAGAAGCAGATGGTACCGACAGAGTCCGTTGTTATCAAAACTTGCTGGTCATATGACAAACGTATCTGCAATAAACATACAAGCTATTAAAATTCAATAATATTATTGAATATTATTATCGAATTAATTGATCCTTTGGAAAGGAAAGTCAGCTTTTTCACGCTTCCTTTCTCAATGGCAATTGCCAAGAACTATTCACGCTTCAATGACACTCAACTGGCCATGTATTATAATAATCAATTAAATACATACGTGACGCCTAAAAAAAAACGGGAATTTTGAATGCTTACCTGAGTGATATCAGAATGATGAAAATGATACTCCTTAAATTCAATTGGATCTTGAATAGGAGATTTTAATAATCCCACGAATCCACCAGAATAAGTAATAAACATCAGCGAATCGCTTTTTCCCATGAGTATCTTTGTCGGTTGAATGTTGGGAATGTTGAACGAATAAATGTTCTGCAAAAATGTCCTTGTAGTTGCAAGTTGTAGTTAATTGCCTCGATTTTTTAGTATTTCGTAAAGGAAAATTTACCGAATTATCTTTGATTTCGTAAATTTTATTATCTTTAGATATACAGTAGACTGTAGATGCATCGGCTGCTAAAACGATTCCGCACAATGTTATTCCTTTTAAGACAATTTCCGATAATCGACCTCCAGTATTCATATCCCATTGATAGATAGCGCCTTCTAATCCAATACTTACGAGTTTCGCATCATTTTGCGACCATATTATTTCTTGTATAATTTCAACGTGACCTTAAATGAAATCTTTGGCATAATTTAACGAAGAGTAAAACGCTACTTGATTAAAATGTCGATAAAGCAAATAGCACATTACATTAATAATTATTATTATTTACGCGCGCGCGCGTGTGTGTGTGTGTGTGTGTATGTATAATATAATATATGACCAAATCGATACCTTTTAATTGAAAGCGTATATCAAAATCTATCGTTGAATATACTAACATAATATTCCTATTAACGGCTGCAAAAAGATGCCCTCCATTGCTGAATGCAGCTACCTCACAGTTCCTAATGGGAAACTCCTTTATTATTGATAAATCATTAATTAGAATATTCATAAATCTTAATTTATCGGTAAATCCAATAAGGCAGAAAAGACCCAATGGATGTAGGACAGTACATGTAATGTCTTGTAGATACAGCTTCATCATAATCAAATTTTGCGTGTGAAAGTCCCATAATCGGATGCTCCGATCGAATTTTCCAAAGGTCATAACGTGCGATTTCCAGCTACAAGTGGAAAGTCCACCGATAGGTCCATGGTGCAAATCGTTACCCAACACTTTAAAGTATTGCGGCTCCGTTTCGCTCGCATATTCGGGACCCCACATTGTTACGTAAAATAACTTTGACCATCCTGTGGTGATAAGCAGCTTATCGCCGCTTGGATTCGCACTTATGGTATTCACCATATATAATGAATCATCGTCATCTTTCAACACTTGCGACGGAATAACATACACATTTCGTTTTGTGTATGTGTACTGATTGTTTTTTTCAAAAACAATGACCGTCCTGTAGCCGAAAGCAAATGCGAATCCATTATTGAATGAAATAATACTTTGTATTCGTTGAAAGTTGACACTTGACTTTTCGTCAATATTTGTCTGAGAGGTTGTATTATGTATTACAAATTCTTCCTTAATTTTGAAATTCATAATGGTAGTATTCGACATCGTGTATATGTTCTTCAGATCGCCATTCTCGAAAAAGAGAATTCGACCGTCTACCGTGCCGGCGAGTAAACGGTCGCTGTTCAGCCAAGCGAGTGACGTGATGATCAAATTATCGGCTTTTGAAAAGCCATAGGGACACCAAATATTCTCGGATAGAGTTAAAAATTTGAAAACGTACGTTCCACCAAGTGCTATGATGCTGGTGTCGCCGGGATTGCAAGATATCAGATTTATCTTCGATTCAACGATTTGCAAATTTCCCACTTCCAAGCTCGATTCCAATTTACCCTTTTCAAAATTATAAAACATCATTGTCTGCGTCTCGTTAGTGACGGCTGCTAAGTATTTGCTATCTAGAGTGAATGATAAGCAGGTGAAACTGGTAACTTCAATGGAATCGGAGGGAACGCCAAATACTTTTTTCTTTTTCAAGCTTTTCAAATCGTAAATAGAGATCAGTGGCTTATCTCTATATTCAGCTAGCGCAACAAATTTTCTAAAATTAAAAAATTATTAATCGCTCAAGTGGGTTTCATTAAAAGAGGTAGACGAGGGGATGAGAGGAGGTGGGAGGGAGGGAGGGAGAAAAAGAAAAGAATTATTATTTGTAATAATAATAAAAAAAATGCTTATCGCGTACTTTTAAAATTTATTATTATTATTGATATTAGGTTTTTTGAGAGTGAGAGAGAGAGAGAGAGAGAGAGAGAGAGAGAGAGCGAGTGCGTGTGCGTGCGTGCGTTATTTTACATCATAATTCGATTACTTTTCGGATTTAAACTAATAATTAATGCAAATAAGAAAGTACATAACGAGTAGGTGTGAATTTGGTGTGAAAGCAACTGTTTTTTTCTTCGGTACGTTAAATTCTTTAAAATATTGAAGAATATCGATCTGCGAAGTATTCGATTAAAACAATAAAATTTGGCTTATTGTCGTACTTGCCTGTTAGGAGAGATGGTCATCGTGTTTATTTTGCGTTTGTCGATCAATCGATACAACCTTTGTCGCTGTTGGGAATAATTGTGCAATGAGATATTATTTCCAACAAGATAAACAACTTCATCGTCATTGACGTAATGAGCGTTTCCAGTGATATTCGTACGCAATCCATAGATGATCCGCGTTTGTAATCGCGGCATTACAGTAAAAAATATAAACCAATTCGGTTCTAATTTCACGCTTTCGTCAAATTCCAAGGGAAATTGTTATCTTCATTTCCTTGACAACGAAGAATATTACGGTCAAACCACGTGTAGTAGCATTCGTTATAACTTATTATTTAGCTACTTTAAATCTTTTGAAATATTCAGAATATCTGCTGAACGCCATATTTCATATTTCATTTTTCTTTTCTCTCTCTCTCTCTCTCTCTCTCTCTCTCTCTCGATGATCCCATAGATTCGACAGATTAAATTGAAAGCTAAGAGCTCACAAGGCACTTGGAACGAACTCATACCTCGGTTGATAGAATTAAAAATTTGCCCACTGAAGAGACAGCAAGTGCGCGGTCGGCTCACAAGATCGGATAAATTTTCACAACCATTAAAGTAAAAATTGACTTTTCGATCATTTATTTGTTCAAATATGTCGTGCAAAGTATAAACATGATCAAATTTCAATCTCCCCCGCACTAAAAATATCCAATGAACATTGGACGCGAGCATTTTAATCGTTGATGCAACATGGAAAAAACGCACACTCGAAGCGTCGATAAATTAGCTTTTGTCCAGCGAGTTGGTGCTCGCAAAAATGGAAGCTAATAAGACAATTAAAACAAAATATCGTAATATTTTGATCAGCCGGGTAAAAAAGTCTTTGCTAATTATCATTGCGAGTAGCGAAATAAATAAATGTTCATTTTGATCGATAATTTGAAAAATCCTCCCGAGTCTTCGACCTCGGTCAACGTTCGAAAGACCAATACCAACATCCACGTTACGCACTACACATGCGCACACGTACGCGCGTGCAACGGACGTTCGCTACTCCACGCGGAATTTTTACACGCAACACGTGAGTGACAAGCCGTAAAAGATCGTTAGAAGCTCCATTATCAATGTGTATTTCAATTTCGTTGTGCATCAATTACAAGAATGTTAGAAGATTTGTTTTTATATTTAAGAGTGTCCGCTTAAGATAACAAATAATGTTATAATCGGTAATGTTAGCCACTTTATACGTTTAAATTCACGTTATGCTTTCTTATAAATCACAAGCTATAACCTGTACAGCTCACTTGCGTTTAAAATTTTGTATTTGTTATCAACACTGTATCGCGGCATTTCAGCCGATTAATTTGATATAGCGATGGAGAGTGTGCCACAGAGTTTGGATCTTTGTAAAATTTGTTTAAACGAGTGTGATTCGTATGAGAATCCAGCTATATGTTGCGAAGGGAAGTGTCAACAGAAGGTGCACGTAAGATGTTTGAGCAGAGGTGCTTTGCCAAGTAATCTTATTGGAGACGTATTTTATGATTTATATTGTACAACATGCTCAAATTCCAAGGACGAATTTGTTATTCGACAAAAATTGCCATGGCTAACAGCTGTTATATTGACGTTGTACAATTTGCGAGAAAAATCTAGTGGTATAAGTCGAAGAGGATATTTTCATTGGAAATCGGATATAAGTATGTTCATTAATAACAACTGGAATCAACTATTCACCAAATCAGTGTAAGTTTTTATAAGTTAAATTATAGTGGCAATTATATGTGTGCGTATGAGTACACGCGCCCGTACGCGCTCACACGGATATGCGAAAGCGAATACGCAAGCGCGTATGTGGTATGCAGACAATATTTTCCATACTATCCTGTATAGGCATGAATTTGCTAATGCGGCGGACGTATTCGAATGCATATGTCGAATAAAGATAATAAATACATTCTTGTCCTTGGCCATAATTTACATTATTTTTACCATTTCTTTGATTTTAGAAAATGTAATTTACTTAGCTGTATTTCATCAAATGATTCAATTTTTAATTATTTGTTTCCTTCAAAATTCAAAATATAATCATTAATATGTGTAAAATGTTGTGTTGATTGTAATGTTGGATTAACAATTTAATTAATAAGTAAACATTTGTATATTTGAGCTCCTATGAAATAATGTCTTGCCAAAGATTATCGTTGAAAATTTTTTCTTAATTGTGAACTTCAATATTTCAGGAAACGAAAAAAAAATTGGATTGGTACCATATCTGGTACATTATCGCATTATAGTGGACTGTTTTTCAAGTCAGGAACATCCGAACTTGGAGATCAAGGATGGTGGAAATTAATTGATAACGATCCCCCCGAAGTTCTAGTCAATAAATGTACTGTAATTATTATTATAACTTAAGTCCACTAAATTACACACTAATCGATTACCTTCTAAATTTTCATTATGCTTAGATTACAAAGTATTAAAAATAAAAAAAGAGCATCAAGCAAAATTGAAGTCAAAAAATATTGAAAATTTCACTGTCAACTCAAATATTTCCTCTGACATTTGTGATATTAATGGAGTCGAAGATGTAAAGATCGAAGAAGATAATACTGCAGTAAATTTAGAAGAAACGGAAGCGGATTCTAATAATGAAATTTCCACGAGTATTCCCACGTGCGAAGAATTTGAAGGTAACGAAAATGTACGAATTGTCGTAAATGAATGTAATAGTATATAATATCGATACTAATTTATCATTTAAAGATATTTTAGACCTAGACATCGATATACCAAACATTGAAGATTTTCCATCTTTCAATCTTTCGGAAAGCGCCATTGTAGAAGAATTGCCATTTGAAAGTAGTAATCAATTACCCCAAGAGTTTGTATCGGATTGTCTTGATAATGTGCTAGACACTATTGAAGAGTCTGACGAAGATGTCGACGTTTCTGAGACAAATATAGAAGATTGTCAAGAAAGCGAATTATTAAAAATAAAATGTGACACGGAGCAATTAAACGAACAAAAGGAATGCAATGAAAGTAACAAGAACACTGAACTTCCACCACCAACTCCGTCATTGTTCAACCAAACGGTTAGAAGACCATGGCCCTGGGATGAATCAATTAAACTCGATCCAGGTACCATTTTCCTATAGACTGTGTCAATCTGTCTATTTTTTCATTTTTTTTATGTTTTGTGTACAGCATACTTCTTTCTAAATCGTTAATTGATTAGAAATATTATTTGTTCTTGTATAAAATGTTCAATGCACATTCCTATTAAACACAAATTTACATGTAATTAAATTTTGTAGACAATAATCATCGAACGTACCCTATTGATTAATGAGCTTGATATTTGCTATTTCATCATTAATTTTTTGATTTATTGACCTTAATTGCTTTATAAACGAATGAAATCTTTCTAAATTTCGATAATTTCAGATAAGGTAAGGCCACTTATGAGCGAACGCGAAGAAGAATTTTTATTGCAAAAAATTGAACAGTACAAGCATCTACTTGATACTGCACCGCCTACTGTAAGGAGATTATATCGTAAACTGGCTAATCGAAAGCTGAAAAGACAGTATGGCTTGCCACTTCTCAATATCGACACCTTTGGAAAAGAGACGAAAAAAGATATTCCAAAAATGAAAAAAAAATGCAATACAGTCTTAGATCGTTTCATTTCAGAAGATATGAGCATTTTCTTTGAACAAAGATTGCAAGGACATTGCGAACCAACATCTGTACACAGCCCATATACAAATAGGCTTTTAAAACCTTATATTAGACGAGATGTGACTAGTTGCCCATTATGGTTAACCATTATGAATGAATTGTTGGCAAAAGTGAATAGCAAGAGACCCGGATGGAAACCTCGACGCAATGCGCCAATCGATTACTCTTACATTCGACCCCAACATGTTCCAGCGATAAATAGTCTATGTCATCAGTTCTTTTGGCCAGGAATAGATTGTAAGTACTGCCACGGTATCTTCAAAATGCATTAAGAAGTATGTTGTTGTTATTATTTTAAATTGCTTTCCCTTCAAATTAAATATCGCTCAAATTAAGGATGGATAGAAAAATAATTATCATTACTTTTCAATGTATCCAACATTTGCTGAAAATTGAAGATCGTGAAGTTTAATGGACTTTTATCATTTTTCAGTGACAGAATGTCTACAGTATCCAGATTTTACTTGCGTTGTTTTATACAAAAAAGTAGTCGTAGGATTTGCAATTATGGTTCCAGATGTTGGATATAACGAAGCGTACATCTCGTTTCTGTTGGTACGTCCAGAGTGGCGACGAGCTGGTATAGGAAGATTTATACTTTACCATCTTGTTCAAACTTGCATGGGTAAGGATATAACGCTCCACGTATCAGCCACGAACACTGCTCTTATTCTGTATCAAAAGTTTGGATTTAAGCAAGAAGAGTTTGTTCAAGATTTTTATGAAAAATATATACCACCATCGTCAAAAGAAAGTAAACACGCATTATTTTTGAGATTAAGTAGATGAATGTTGAGGTGCCACTATAATATTTATAAAACTGAATTTTACTGTTAACTTATTTGCATTATTTGTATGCTAAAAGGTCGTATATTCCTATAAGAAAACGACGATAAATACAATATGAAATACAACAAATTATAGAATAGCGGTATTGCATAAATTTGGTACAACGCACCAAGTATTATACATCGAGCGAAGGAAATCTTTTTATAAAGTGTTTAATTATAAGCAATGACAAATGTATTTATTATCAATATATAAATGGCAATGTATTATTTTGAGTACCCAAAAGGCTTGTGATTGATTTTACAATTTGTGTAATTGAAATTACAATTCTAAATCATTATCATTATCATTATTATTGTTGTTGTTGTTGTAGTATAAGTAGTAGTAGTAGTAGTAGTGGTGGTTGCTGTTGTTTTTGTTGCTATTGAAACTCTTTCAAGGGCAAGGGCCTCGAAATAAGCTTCAAATATAATCTAAATCTGATAGATCGTTAGGGGCGGCCATAAGTAACCATTAGATTAGGCTCGTAACGGCAGATAATCGCGTTTGGACGGGGGCACGGAGATATCGGCCGGGCCTTGCGCTCATGAAACTGCGCATTAAAAGAGGAATGATGGATGGGGAAAAGAAGCAGAAGCCCCCATGAGACGTGGGCCAAAGAGTTGTGTTTGTCGATCGCTTGATTTGACAGACGCGCGTGGCTCATCCTCGGCTGCGGCTAGAGGTCGCGAAAATCGATGAAATATCGAAGGCGTCGCTAATGGGCGGCTAACTTCGCAGCACTCGGATTCCATGGAGGGTGGGAGAGCAGCAACTGCCCCGGTAAAAATAGGCAGGCATCTCTCCCTGTGTTACTTTTTCGCAACGAAGCTTTCGGGCAAACGGGACCGGGGGGGGGGGTGTACGTCCTAACTCTCTCTCTCTCTCTCCTCTCAATTCCTCTGCGGCCCTAACGCGAGTCACGGGCCTCGCGTGCGAAAAGACCCTCGGCGCTGTCCGACGGAGGACGCGCAACGCCACGACGAGAGTACGGGAGCGCGAGAGGTCGGTTCGATTAGAAAGTTCGAGCGCGGCGAGAGAGCGACGCTGTCTTCGAGGCACTTCTCGAAACTTCCGGAAAGCGCGAGAGTCGACGTTTGTATATATGGGCCGTTCGACCTACGCGGCCTCTTAGTACAACAGAAGACGTGAGTCTGTGAGCATCGGTACGGACTTGGGTCGAGAGGGAGAGCGAGAGAGCGAGAGACGACAGGCACGGGGCACGTCATCTCGGTGGAGAATTCTTTTTAAACGGCAGCGCACTTCCTCCCCTGGCATTGTCGGAGGAGTGGACGAGCGAGTCGAGACAGTATAACGGACAAAGTAAGTGCGATGGAAAAGGGCGGAACGGAGGAGGAGACGCAGAATGTAGTTAGAAAAGTCAGTGCGTGGCCGCGCATTTTCGTGAGGAGAGTCGAGGATGGCCCGAGGAGAGCGAAATCGAGGCTTGGGCGGGTTGTTGACTGACATTCGTCGGTCCCCGTCCCTCTTAACCAGGATTCCTGGGGGCTTTCCGTATGCTCGAAGCGGGCCGCTGCCTCTCGACCTTCCCGAACGTTCTCTTGAGCGGCAATTATAAACGCGAGAAACAGGATCGGCTGCTCTCGTTGACGCGACTCGGAGATCGACGGCCCGCGCCTCTTCGCCTCGGTGTATTCATCATTTCCCGAAATAGCGGGCAAAATAAGGCGCGTAGGTGTCTATTCAGCTCGTGCTTGCGTGCTTGCGCGTTTGCGCGTTTGCGTACGTGCATCCATCCATCCATCCATCCATCCATACATACAACCATCCATCCATACAACCATCCATCCATCCATCCATACAACACAACCATCCATCCATTCCATCCATCCATCCATCCATCCATCCATCCATCCATCCATCCATCCATCCATCCATCCATCCATCCATTCATCCAACCAACCATCCATGCGTGCTCCAAAATATAGTTTCATAACTTCGCAAATGGAAACGAACGAGTAAGTACGCTCGATATATATATATATATATATATATATGTAGGTAGATAGATAGAGACAGAGACTGAGAGAGAAAGGTGCGCCAACGCGCAGACTCTATTCTGTACGACATGGCAGAAGGAAAAATTGTCAAAATCATAGATGCGAATCTGTGTGTGTAAGTAAGTAAGCAGCAAATGGACCAAATTGTCGTCCTCGTCTACGTCTTCGTTGCGTAGCCAGTAAACGCTTGTGTATTGTATAAAATACTGGTAAAGTATTTGTCAGCTCCACTTCGCCTTCGTTCCTCCCAAAGTCGGCTGGAGCAAAGCCACAGCCTTGCGACCCGCCTTCTCTCTCTCTCTCTCTCTCTCTCTCCCTCCCTCTCTGTCTCGCGCGCGCGTCCGCTCTGTTTCCCCTCTTGCCCTTCTCTCCTCATCAGTTCCAGTTCGCCTGCCTGTCTCTCTTTTTTCCTTTTTCACGATAGACACCTCTTTTAACTTTGAATACTGCTGCTGCTGCTGCTGCTGTTGCTGTTGCTGCTACTACTACTACTACTACTACTACTACTACTACTACTACCACCACCATTCTACAATTACTACACTACTACTACTACTACTCTATCACTCCTGCTGCTACTGCTACTGCTAAAAACATATTCCATTCGGAAGTCTCTTTTTATGCACACACCGAGAAAAAAGTAACGCAGTCGTGCTCGCGTTAATAGAGCATCGGATTCTTTTTCTTATTTAACGCTCGATGTCCCGAGTGAGACTTTTCTTCATTAGTGGCTAACGATGGCCTTTGTCTACATATCCAATGAAAACAACGTGCACTGAAACTTAATAATAGTTTATGCTTTACGCTCCGCGAACGGCAATTATTCTCCAAAAAAATATATTACAAAATAGGCTTGAGGCACTCGAGTTCTAAGATCGCCCTGGTGTTGTTGATTTGTGTTATTGGTGAAAAAATAAATAAAAAATAACTCCGAGCCAAGATTAAAGATATATAGGTGTTTGGTGTAGAGAAGACGGTAATTGGATTGATATTTCTGCTCTATATTGCTTAAAACGTAACGATTAGCCGATGTTCCAGTATTTAAGTGCATAAAATTATTTCAAAACTTTCGACTTAAATAACTCGACGACAGTTTAAAATAAAACGCGGATTTAATATTTTCGTGAACGAGAGCGCGCTTATTGAGTGACGAATGTATGATTCAGTTTAAAAGGGGCATTTTCGATCTGACGCTGCCTCGTACAGACACGCGCTCGCCACGTATTAATGTGCACACGTACGCGACGTTAAAAAAAAAAAAAAAAAAAAAAAGTGGTACGTGCTCATTTTCTCTCCTACTTTCATCTCTTTAAAAAGGAGTTAAGCAGTAGTTTTGGTGCCGCAATTTAAAGACGCACAACGCACTACGTTTTTGGTTGCATTACTGCAAATCGCAGTGATTAATGATGCGAAACGGGGAGAACGAATGTTACGCACGCGTCATCGAAGTGTTTGCGTATCGATACTTCCGGCTTCGTATTACACTGAATAGCGAGCAACAAAAGAATTAATTTAAGGTCGCGCCGTACTCATTCCTGTTTATACCATTTAAAGCTTTATTTATCTTAAAATTTAATCCCAGTATTATTGCCTTATCCTCTTGATCATCATCATCATTATCAGCAGCACCAGCAGCATTTTCTTCTTCATTAAAAATCTTATTTACGGACATTTATTAGAGAAAGTAGAAACCTAATTGAGAATCTACGCATCTATTAGTCAAGTGCGTGGCAAATATAAATTACAATTGAGTTTATTCTTGCATACGTAAATCGAAATTGCTTGTTCCAGTTGCAATGCAAAAGTGAAATATTGTGAAAAACATTCACTTGATCATTATAAGTAGAAATAATTCAATACGTATGCAATAGCTTGAGCTTGACCATAAAGTAAATACATTTTCAAATTGTATATATATATATATATATATATCTGGTTAATGCGTTTGTCAAATTTTAAAAATAATCTTACTAGCACACTTTTAGTGTTCGCATCAAGGCAAAGAAACCTTACTTTTATTATACATTTATCATCTTTCACCAACTTTGATAATATATATTTTATTTATTAAATTCAATGTATTAAGTAATTGGCAAATAACTTGCACTTTATTTATCATCAAAATTTTAAACAATTTTATTTTAAAATACAGATTTATAAAATAAAAACAAAATTTAAAATAGTTTTCATGAAAGAACTAACTTATTGCGATTATAAACAACAACGAGACTAAAAATATTTTTTATTTCGTGTTCACATTTTTATTAGAATATATATTTATGTATATATATAGCATGTAAATTTATCTCAATATAAGTTTTAATTGAATGAAGAAATAATAACTCGAGTATTCTTCACGATTAGATTAACTTTAACGTAGTTGTACGTCACACTTTAAAATTGAATGCTGTTTTTGTATTTTTAATTAATAAATGTTTTTATTGTTAGGAAAATTGTCAATTGATAACTTTAATTTGATTTTGTTGGATACAAAACTTATAACTTAATCATTAAAAGTTAAACGAGTTTATAAGTGTAATGGCAATCTGTTGCCAAAAGATTTAATCAAGGTTTTAAATATTTCGCCATTGGTATTATTCCGCGACAAATCGAATTAAATGTATTTGATGACAAGTCAGATGTTGAGTATTTTAAAAGCGTCATATATTCATTAAAACGTAATAGTCGATAGTCGAATTTTGGAATACAAATCAAATATCGTTATCAAAAATCATTTCCGCGATTATCATTGAACGTAGTCGTTGGCTTAAATGTGCGTATTCTTATATCGAAATAAACGATTAATTTCAATATTGCTTATTCAGACACGGCAGAGTTAACGAAAAGCGTGTTTAAACGATTCATTTCTTGTTCGTTTTTCCTTGGTAATTTGTAAATGAAAGAAACGTTGTTTACTTTTTCTTGTTTCGTGAAACTTTATAACCGACACTGAAAACCAAATAGAATGGAGATGAATTTATATAGATTGTGTACGATGAAATGTTATGTAGGTTAGTAAGTAGCCAATGGTTTATTCAACCATTGAATACATGAAATGGCGATGTGGTGAAAGCTTGCGAATGATGACCGATTATCGTAACAATTGAAAATGAATTTTCTAATGTTCTAGGAAGCTAAGTAGCAATGGGAAAGGATTACTACAAAATACTTGGTATTATCAAGGGCGCCAGCGACGACGAGATTAAGAAGGCCTACCGGAAGCTCGCGCTCAAGTACCATCCGGATAAGAATCGGGCTGCCGGGGCCGAGGAGAAGTTCAAGGAGATCGCCGAAGCATACGAGGTCCTTTCGGACTCGAAAAAGCGCGAGGTCTACGACAAGTTCGGTGAAGAGGGACTGAAGGGTGGCGCGGGTGGGGGACCAGGAAGAGCCGGAGGCCTCGGCAGCGGGACCACGTACACCTTCCACGGAGATCCGCGTGCCACCTTTGCCCAGTTCTTCGGGACATCCTCGCCCTTCGAAACGTTCTTCGAGTACGCAGGTCCGGGAGGTGGCGTTAATCGTATGTTCTTCAACGACGACGACATGGAGACCGACGACCCCTTTGGCCTCGGCCAGAGCATGAGACAAGGCTCGGTCGGGCCCGGGGGCGCCTTCCGCTCGCACAGCTTCAACTTCGCGGGACCGACGGGTCGCGTCTCCAGCAAAGGACGGACCCAGGATCCGGCAATCGAGTACGACCTCTACGTGAGCCTCGAGGACATCCTTAAAGGCTGCACGAAGAAAATGAAGATCTCGAAGTGGGCCTTGCAACCGGATGGGACGACGAAGAAGGAGGACAAGGTGTTAACGATCAATGTGAAACCAGGCTGGAAGGCTGGAACGAAGATCACGTTTCAGAAGGAGGGGGACCAGGGCCGCGGCAAGGTACCCGCGGACATTGTCTTCATAATTCGAGACAAGCCCCATCCTCTGTTTAGGCGAGAGGGCAGCGATATTAAGTATACGTGTAAGCTGAGCATCAAGCAAGCGCTGTGCGGCACGATAGTCAACGTGCCGACCCTCACCGACGAGAAGATCACCCTCAACCTCAAGAAGGAGATCGTCAAACCGACACTCGTGAAGAGGATTAGCAACTACGGGCTGCCCTTCCCCAAGGAGCACTCGAGGAAGGGCGACCTCGTTGTCTCATTCGACATTATTTTCCCGGACTCGCTGACGAAAAATGCCAAGGATATATTGTTCGATACGCTGCCGAATTGAGGAGCCGGTGAGGGCCAAGACGCGATAGCGTGAGCCTACGACAAGAGGGGTGGGGAAGGGAGTTGGTTGCTTGATGGGCCGGGGGGAGGGGATAGTGGAGGGAGGGGTTGTGGCGAGGAAAGACGGAAGGAATATGGATGAGAAAAGGGGTGCATGAGTGGGCCCGCCGTTCTCCTTCGAGCGTACACCCTCGTCTTTTGCAAAACACAACAAGGAAAGAAAACACAACCGAGTCGTCGTCGTGTCGCCGTCGTAGCCCGACAAGACTTTATCGAGACTCGTGTTTACATTGTAGCATGTAAAAATTCATTTTGTTAGTATAGTTAGTTATATGCGTTATATACATAGCGAGAGGTCGCTTGGCGAGCGCCTCGCATAGACACTTATTTTTCATATGTATTCGTAATCACGCCAATTGGATGATCGCGGGAAAGTCTGCCATTTCTGTACTTGTATGTAACGGTCGTCGTCGTCGTCGACGATGACGTCCAATCCTAGCTAGTTCTCGTTATTTCTTCGTTCGTAGCTCTTTGTACAGAAAATCCCGCGACCTTGGGTACGATAATCGAGCGAGTGAGAGTGCTTGATTATTCGGCAGCGATATTTAGCAAAGTGACTGACGATTACATTTTAAGAGTGCTAAGGTATAAGTGAACGAATATATTTGGAAATTCATGTCAGACTAATTGAGAATGATAATGATTATGATAATAATGATAGTAATGATAGATAGAATACGTAGGCAGTGAGATGTGCGTAAGTTGTTAAACGCTCATGAATGGACCTGCCTCGAGTGTAAAAGCGCGTGTACGTGTAAGTTTGCGTGTGCTTGTGCGGTTGTGCTGTGTGCCGTGTGCCGTGTGCCGTGTACCGTGTGCTCCTAAAGCACACTGGATGTGCAGAGAATATATATGATACACTGAATGCTAGTGTTCTGCGTCATACACAATATTAAAACAAAACAACTAGTGTGTATACGTGTGCGTATGTATGAATGTGTATATATACATGCATATATATGCATATTTATATATATATATATATATATGTCATGACAGGACAGTGAAAAAGGTCACGGATCGTTCAATTTATTTAATTAAATCAGCTAGTCACGAAAGATTTCTCTATCGATCTAAACAATGGTTCAGTTTACAGAGTGACTAGGAAAACTAAAAGCACACGACGATTCTTATATTAAAATACTTTGTTCGTTTCGTTTGTATCAGTTGGAGGAGTCAGTGACCCTTTTCACCGAATCGTCGATGAGCAAAGACCGATAAAAATAAAATTATAACGAATTAAAAGACAAGAAATTAACGAATGTGAGGTGCGTTCGTCAGGCTTCTTGCCTCGCAAACGCACATGCACACATACACACACAGAGAGAGAGAGAGAGATACACATGCATACATACACACACCAACACACAAACGAGATCGTAATAATTTTCGTTAAATTGTCAAAACCGTTTATTTGTACAATTATACACATTATTATTGAGAAACAAGAGATGCATTAAATTATTTGACATATTCTATACATGAAACAAAAAAAAATCAACGTCTATAGCTCTTTTCATTTATTTATCGCCAGATCTCCCAAAATTACCACTACTCCCCTCTCCCCGTGGGCCATCGTGCGTCTTCTCCCCCACATCGTACAATCACGTACGCACATCCTGCCGCCGGCCCGCCCCTCTCCACTTTAGTCGATAATCGCTTCTGCTATCCCCTCGATATACGCGGTGAGTAGCCACGACAACGCGGGGCATCCAAGACACTCCTAAAATAGTCAGCGGAACGAGTGACGTCACCGGCCACTACCTCGCAAGCGACGAGAGGAAAGCGCCCATTCGCCGCCTCTAGCGGCACTTTTGTACGCACCTCGATGCTCCCTGACCGTCGTCGCCCCAAAAGTCCGCGACACTTTTACCTCCGAAACTTTAAATAAGACGGGAAAGCCTTCTGCGAATTCGCTCGCCTACCCTTCCCAC
This sequence comes from Ceratosolen solmsi marchali, assembly GCF_000503995.2. Lineage (NCBI taxonomy): Eukaryota > Metazoa > Arthropoda > Insecta > Hymenoptera > Agaonidae > Ceratosolen > Ceratosolen solmsi. The sequence continues at coordinate 910,499 of NW_011948444.1, forward strand.
CTCCCCTCGAGCGATCGCTTAATCGCTCTGATCTCCTTAAGTTACAAGTATTGCGATTCGACGTTTTTCAGCGATCAATGCGAGAGGAAGAGGAACGGCCAATGGAGTGGAAGCAGCGACTCCCGTTCATCCTAATCGAGCGGTCGAATTTTTTGCTTTACGAGTATCAAGGTCACGCATTATATTAAAATAAAGAAAAAAGGCAGAAAATACGAGATGAGATAGGGACGTCAATGATTTTGTTTTGTTTTGTTTTGTTTTTGCTTTTAATACAATAACTTTTGATGCTTTGGTAAATAAATGATATTGCCCTCGTTATGGGTGGAGAGCAATCGCTGTTCCTCTTGCCCTATAAGTTCAAGCGCTCAATCTTAAAAATCGATAGAAATCTTATACCCCACTCTACAAAAACAAACATGATTTCATTTTATATTTAGAATATTTTTAAATATACACCTTCTGCTTCTAAAAAAAGTACCTCCTAATATTCTTCCTCGATATATTTTACCGCTGGATACGAATGGTTCGGCAGAGATAAATCGAAATATTGAACCGTAGATAACAACGGCATATATTTATTAATCGATGTACGGTGTTCATTTAAGCGCATTGTCTCTTACTTTACGATTGCAAAAATGCTTTAAGATTGATGAAATCAAATGTGTTCTTTTTCTAGCATAAATTGTTCGGTTTTATGAGTGAAAGAGAACCTATTCATGATCAACGGACCACCAGGATCGTTCATTTCATTTCTCAAAGCTTAAAATATATTGATGATAGCCTTTAGCTTTATAATCTTCTCAAGGGAGAACATTCATATTACTCTCAGCAGTATTATTAATGTAATAATTGAGCTTGTAAGTTTGCTCAATCGTTGTAACTTGCACAACAAACCGTATGATTAATTGAAACAGCTTTACTCGATTGTTAAGTATTATTTGGAATGTCAAAATAGTTCTAAGCATTCTCAATAATTCTAGATCTGCTTACATAATTAAATTCTACAATCGTGAAAAAAGACGATCGATGAGTTATTTTATAACTGTTTCTAAAATTGAAACATGACTAATGCTATTTCTTTTTCATTATTGGCAATGTAAATTATTCTACAATATACGTTTTTATGCTGTCGTGTAATTATTTCTTATACTTTTTCACTCCATTTTATCAATGTAATTTATTAATATTTGTTTTTATATCTTTTAGCCCCAACATGCGTTTATAAAAGATAAAAGATATTTTATTGCAATAGCTTGAAAATTTATAAAATAATTTTGAAATAAAATTAATATGATTATATATATATATATATATATATATTATAGGCATGAATGGATATGTGTGCGCGCGAGTGTATATACATTACGACTGCACTATGCAGTGTTTGGAATCGAAATAAATAAGCGCACAATGAAACATGCAGCAAGAATACGTTTTAGTATCTCATGAATAATTTTAAAATTATTTTCAATGTACAAGACATCGTTAAACAGCGTCTCTTACGCCATAATTGTGTATTTGTTAAAAATCAAAATATGTGCGTTGGTCATTGTAGTTTAAAGCTAATGAATAAACACAAAGATTCTATTTTATGTCTTCAATTATACGACGACAGGGCTATCGGATATCCTTGTATCAGGATTAATGTCCATTTAACTCGAATATTGGTAATGCGTCTATGATACGATTACATGGTTTTTTCAATATAAGTTCAATATAACATTTTTTACTACGTTATTGATATGGTAAAATAAACAAGCAAAACATTTTTTTTTTTTTTTAATGATAAAGAATGTATGTATGTATTGTTATAAGAAATTTCATTTAAATTAATATAAAAAAAAATTAAAAAAAAAATATCAACCAAAATTACTTATTGTAACATTTTTTATTATTATTATTATTATTTAAATTAAAATTAAGCACATATCAATAAAGTTTCTCAGAAATTCTCGAATTAATTAATTTTACACGGTTTTTCTAAACTTCATTATCAAATCATTTATATAGTAAGATATTACGACAAGAAATTAAAATAAATTGTCTATATGTTGAATATTGTATGGAATGGACTGTTGAATCCTGCAAATTCATAAGAAAGTTTAATGTTTCATTTATCATATTAAGCCTTCGTTTCGCCATTCCAGTCATTGTACCATCAAAATGCCGACAATAAAAAGTCGTCCAATAACGTATAAAAATGTTTAAGTACAAGTGTGCTACAACGAAAAAAGTGAAAAAAGTATCCGCATTGAAAGCCGAGTGCTTATTCCCCTTAAAGGATTAATTCCATAATATTCGTATCCCACTAGATGGGAATATATCATCTTTGCGAGTGAATATATATGAGCAATCCAGACATCGTGAGAATATAATCTTAAGCATTCAATTTTTAGAACGACTAAGAGCTTTAATGTGCATTAAATTTAATCTGCATTAAATGCATAATGCAATCTTAAGAATTACAATTTTAGCTCACGATGAAACATTGTACACGATTTATCAAATATAATCGACATATTAAAAATAAGTCGTATTTCAATGAGCTACTATGGATTATTAGTCATATTCTTAAACCAGCGCTCGGTAGCTACACGACACTAGAACGATAATTTTATTCAATCATCAAATTTAAGTACAAATTTAAGTTTCAATGATTTGGACAATGATGTACCTGTAGTAGTAGCATCATTATTAAGATGATGAATTATTGGCGTAAATGGATTATACTATTATGGGACAAGCGGATAATGGCAATAATCGGGATAATAAAAGGTTGAGCGCACTGATAACGATTAACGGCTTTATTTATCCTGGCACAACAAATTTACATGCACACCTACACGCAAAAACAACATGTAATGCACGATTGCCGCCGTGCTAGAACTCGGGGCCAAGCCACGCCCCTCGTCGTCGTCACCCCCCCCCCGTTCCCGCCGCCACTGCCACATCCACCACCACAATTTCCCCGTATCTATGGGGACTTTGGTATTTCGATCGCTCGCAAATATGTGCTTACGTACTCATAGGCTGTAACAATACCATAATAAGCACAAAGCCAAGGAAAGCATCGTCGCTATTGATGGTACACTCGACTGCTTGATGGAAGCGATGTATAATAAGTTGAGCGACATTGTCGGGGATTAATAGTACTTGAGCATTATTATTCTAAAAAATTGAAATGAAGCCTTTTGTTATTTCATCAATTCAGAGATGTAAAATAAATTTTTAATTTATAAACTTAGTATTCTAAATTCCAACCTACATTTAAACCTACGTGGATCATTTGGCTATTCGCGTATGGATTAGTCATGACCGAATCAATTACACAAAGGAGCGTTTCATATAATTAATGTCTTTTAAAAAAACAATATTCACGTTATGTTTACCGAGGAAAATGCATTTATTTCGATACGGCGGGACATCGGTTGCCTAAATAGATGACAGTAAATTTGATTTTCATTAATGTAAATTAAACAACTTTGGACTCGGTTTTCCCTTATTATTTTCGTCTCTCTCTCTCTCTTTCCTCGCTTCCTCCATTCATTAGCAAAACTTGTAAAATTCGGTTTGCGCTCAGCAAGCGCGTGGAGCTACATCATCGATAATATAATTTTCATGAGCTCGGGAGCAAGGCGAGACTTGCTTAGTCCTGTATGTATTTTTTTATCGAGCATTGCGTTCGATGTAATTCGAAAGAAACGGCAAGATGATAATGGCCATTATCGTTGAGCCATTAGATTAATACAAATTGCAATGCATTGGGTCGTCGGGAGGGAGAGAGAGAGAGAGAGGGGGGGGGGTGACTAATGCAAACGACCGGCTCGCCACAATTGCAGGGATGAAATCTTTAAAATTTCATTAGCACGATGAGTGCTATTGATGAAAGTCTCGTCGGATTTGTAAGAAGGCGAGTCGCGTTTTTAGTGTGAGCGCGGTGCAGCTTGAAAAATATGAGTAAAATAAAAATCAAGCCTTCGCGGGAAACTTCAGGCGACTATATGGAAGGAAAAGTCGACGAGAGACGCATGTCCAAGTGCAATAATCGTTAGTCGACGAGGATACGGTGGCGATGATGATGGTGGTGGGGGTG
>NW_011948444.1:914695-972809 GCF_000503995.2 Ceratosolen solmsi marchali
GGTGTGTGGGGCGGGGGGGGGGGGGTCTCGAACTCATCTTCGGTGCGGGACGAGCGCTAGTTTTGTCCCCGAGGCAGCGCGACGAACAAAAGGTTAGCCCAGGACAAAAGAGCCGTGGTGGACTACGAACGTATACGTCGGTCAGACGGGGACCGCGTGGGTCTGCCGATGACGAAGGAGGTAGTCCAGCGGCAGCTCGATGTAGTCCTTGTTGTCGAGCCATGACTCGCCGTCCTTTGGTGGCGTCGCATCCTCGAGAAGCCGCGACTCAAGGCTCGTAAGCAGCGGCTTCCCGTCCAGGCCCAGGCCAAAGTAGCGCCGGAGATCGAGGGGCGGTCGCCAATCCCCGGGTCCCGCATTCATCGCCCCCAGTCGTTTCTCCAACTTCTCTTCTTCCTCGTCGACGAGCAGCTCCTTACCGAACCTACAAAAGAGTCCTTTAGTCTCCTGTCATTTTACCTCTGGGTCTCTGTCCGGCTCGACTCTTATCACGACCCGGAGGTACTTTTATACTTCGTCGCCAACACAACGACGGCGCAAAAACGGATCTTGATGTCAGCTGTGTTATATGAATGGAGTTGGGGGGGGGGGGGCTCGAGTAAAGGTTAAAGCGCAAAAGGTCGTGTTTATTGGGAAAGTACTGGGTTGCGAGGATGTCCTTTGGTGGAATTCGAAGAGAAAAATCCGTAGCATCTCGATGAGAAACACTCCCTTCCTCCTTCACATACACACGCGCGTACCCACGCACATGAATTGGCACTTACAATCGAATAAATCGATGTACATAGGAAATTCTCGCATCGAAGACTCACCTCGCGTCATCCACCCGATCCTGAAAATATGTCGAGCAAACAACTAGCAAATGACTCGCAGTTATCGATAAATATTTGCTTACCATTCGCTAATTCAGCTTTCGCGTTTTCATAATAATTTCCCGATTTTTGCCCACGTTAAAGCCAAACCACGCATATTCGGCCATTGCATGCGGTACATTACAATAACATTGTAATTCTTGCGTCCCAGCGCGACAACGGTTTCTCGCCCGACGACATTCTTCAACTTTAAAAGCCAGCCGCTGTAAATTTTTTTCTCATCGGCTTTTATCCGGTCGTAGTTTACGTCAATATGAAACTCGATACTTCATGCGTGATGTTTGTAGCTTGAACGAAGCAATTACAAATTATGGATGAAAAAGGGAAGGAGACTGTACATAGGGATCCGACGTCGTTATTATTATTGTCGTTTTTACAAGGACTGCACGCATGTAATGAGCGAGCCGTTACGTTTTCCGCAAATGGTCAAGACGAAAGTACTGGTAAATAAATCTGCTTCTGCTTGTCATGCTCCATTGTATCAGAATGTTAAGGATTTATGTAAAAATGAACAATCGTTTTCGAAAGAATCACGATCGACCGATTAATGTTACAATAATGGACAATTATTAAAAAGTATTGTACGAAAAAAAACAAAAATTTGTTAACATTTGTTATCTTTTCATTTAATGATAAGGTAAAATTGTTAAATTTAATCAAATGCTCTGCTCTGTCTATTGATTCGAAAGTCAATAGTCTGCAAAGATATTTAATAACTCTAAAACTTTTATTACATAATTAGAAGAGCATTTGTTTTGTTTTACGGCATGAAATTTGTATCTAACAAACATATGGATATATATAAGATGTATTGATACGAATCGGTATAGCTAACCTAAAGAATGTGCAAGCATGAATGTACATCTGCAATCGTATGTGTGCGTATAAACGTGCACGCGTGCGTACATAAAGTCACTCGAGCCGATAATTAAATATGAAAATTAATTATAAATGCTGTGGATAAGTGAATTCAAGATCGAATCGAACATAAATTTGTTGAATTAACGATTACTTTATCAATGCCAAGTGGCCATTGAATTAAACTTTAGATTGTGTTTTGTGGGAAAATCTGAAAAATAATGAAATTGCAACGAGCGAGGGGGACGTGAGTTGCAAATTTATTCGACTTATTTTACTCGCGACAGGCTTCTGTTGCGATTTAAATTTAAAGCCGCTTTAAATCTTTTCCATTCCAAAAAAAAAAAAAACAAAAAAAAAAGAACAAAAAAAGGTAAAAATTCTTGTAAATACTCAAAGTGGAATCTTGTCCATTTAAAGATAATGTATCGGGCAAAGGAGGAAGGGGCACCTCTCGCTCACCATCACAAACCCGAGCGCTCGCAATCAAATATAGAACAGCCAACAAAGAGAACGAGAGAGTGAGAGCAGAACCTAAAGGTCTCGGGGAGACAGTGATGCCGTCTGCAGAAGTAGTTTTCGCCGCGCTCGTCCTTGTGGCACCAGGTGCCGTCGGGGAAGTACGGGTTGATGCCCAGGTCGTTGAGCTCAAGTCTCGGCGAGTAGTAAGAGAGGGCGTTCCTCGTCTTGCAGAAGACGGCGCAGGCGACCCAGGGTCGAGATTCCTCGTGGCTGGCTTGGAGTCCACCCGCGGCTCCGTCAATATCAGCCACGTGGCTCTTGTACTCGAGGCAGCGCTTACCAGCGAACTCCTCGATGCTCAGCCGCTTGCGCTGACTCTTCTCGCAGATCCTGCCGTCCTTACAGAGCCTGCCGTCGAAGCTTAGCCCCGGACAGGCCTCCTCGCCGTGACAGGTGCGCTTGCGCTCGACGTAGCCGAGGGAGCCCCGGATGCAGCCGCTCTCGCATTTGCCCTCGATCCAGGCGCTCCAGCCCCGAGGACCCGGCGACGTCGTCATCGTATGCTCCCCGATCTGCTGCCTGCAAACTCAACAAAACTTTACGTCCTTATAGCGTTAGTGTGGTAGTAGTGAGCCACAAACCTCCTACGATCCATTTACGCCCATTGCGCTATCGGTGCGTCCTTCCGCGTTTTCATTTTGCCTGTTCGAGCCCACGTAATTTGATTTAACGTTTAACTAAGCACGATTTCGTTTAACTAAGCTCCGTGCGAAAGATTAGAAATATTGGAAGCTTTTTGGCTACGGCCATGTCCCGTTAATACGAGAAGACGACAGACGACAGACGCGGTGATCGAGGCCTCGCCTTACCTCGATGCTCGGGACCTCACGGATTTTCACTGGCACACCTGCTCCGCCGCGAGTCTCATTTGTTTCTCAGCAAATTTTACATAGGTCCTGCGCTATATATAAAGCGCAAGCTCAGCCAATTTATAAAAATGTTAGTATTTATGTCACGGCCCGGCCGTTTTAAAAATACATTATAATTATGTCCTGGGCTATCGACGATGTCTTTATCTCATTATTGTTTTCTCGGATGTTTCTTATGGAAAAGCGGCGAGAAGTTTCCCAACGCACACTTGAGCATATCGTTCGCTTTTATCGCCTCCCATCTTCTCACCCTTCTTTCTCATTGTTCCCATCATCGTTCAATGGCTGCTAGGCCCCGTTGTTAAATTCGATTTCTCGATAGGGAGCTTCTTTTTTTTTTTTTTTTTTTTTTTTTTTTTTATTAAACGAGCATTTGGCCTGACCGATAAAGGACTCCTCTCCCTTATCGGCCCTTATTTCATTATTTCGAAGGGAAGGCTCGATCATCGTAACATCGATTTAACGCGGTGACAATGAAAGGGGACGCGAGGTAGTGAATTATCGTTTGATTGATTTGACGTAACAATTCACTTGCCCGATGAAACTGTTGCGAAGAAAGAAAGGCTTGATCGAACGCACATTAAATTTAAAATTTCGAAAATCTCACGTGGCAATTTTTAGCTCTTACTTATATTCGTTATAAGCGTCGTTACAATACAAAATGAATCACGAATGTGTTTACGAATGAATTCACAATAAATGTGTGTGTGTGTGTGTGTGTGTGTGTGTGCGCGGAGATATATGGACTAGCAATGAATTAGAATGGTGCTCATCTTAAAATTTTGTATTCAAAAGAAAGGATAAATACAAGGTTCGATAGAATTGTTACGAATATTTATATGGTTTAACATTTTTAAACGAGAGAATTTTGTTCTTGAGGGACATTGTTTTTGTTTTTGCATCTGTCCATCGTCGACCGCTAAACGATGAACATATTAACAAACACATTTCAAATTACGAATGATTTGAAATATTAATATGAACGCTTATCTTTCTAAAAATTTCTTATAAGCCCGGCCGATAAATAAACGACGAGGGTGGGAAAAGCTTGATTAGTGCTTTCTGGATGCGCGAGCCCAGGCCAGAACAAAAGGAAGGCAGACTACATTGGGATTGAAAATCATCGGTGCCGTGAAAAGCCAATGAAAAGTAAAATGAATATCGTGACGCGGCGCGGACCGACTCGGTAGCAAGTCCATTGACTTTGGCAAACGAGTTCTGGATGAAGAAAACGTACTTGGCCGATCGGCTTTGGGAGCGCGGCCATGAGAGCGTCAATCGGCGCGAAGCTTTTCCTCCTATCGCGAAGTTTCCTTAAGTTAGCGGGTTCTCGAGTTACCCAGCAGCTCGAACCGACACATCGCCACAAGGTTCTTCTAGGAAGCAAGCAATGTTGCCACTAAAATCGCAACACCGATCTTGACGCGGGTGACAGTAGAGCGAGAGACAGAGAGAGAAGAAAGAGAGGATAATACAGAGAGAGAGAGAGAGAGAGAGAGAGAGAGAGAATGCGAGTGTGTGTGAGAGAGACTGTGTATGAGTGTAAATAATAGAGAGAGAGAGAGAGAGAGAGAGAGAGAGAGAGAGAGAGAGAGAAAGGGGAACGGGAGAATCCTCGTAGACGAGATGACAAGGATTTTGCGGCCGGCCTCGTCCTCACCCACCATTCCTCCTCGCGGGCCAAGCACTCGCCAGCTGTGCATTCGGCTCCCATCTCGCTGCACTTGGTCCCGTCGAGGGCGGGCCCCGCCAAATAGAAGCCCGTCCTTGAAGGGCTCCGGCACCTCAAGGCGCGGCAGATCTCCTCGAGGCTATCGGCCACGGCCTCCCGGTCGCGTAGCAGCAGCTCGCACTGGTGCTTGGCCGTCCAAGTCCTGCCGGGCCGACTCCCGTATCGGCCCTCGTGCTCGAGGCGATGGTCCACCGGCTCGTCCGAGCCATCCAGGAGGCAGGCCTTGCTCGTGGCGAGGCTCGAGGCCACGAGGCGGCTGCAGCTCGACCACTGCGACTCGCCCTCGGTGCCCCGACTCGGGGACATAATGTAGCCGTCCCGGGGACAGTCGTTGCCCGTCGAGTCGTGCTGCATACCTAAGCTATGTGGCAAACATTTGCGATTACGGGGTTACTCGATGGGACTCTTCGACCTCGCTTTCATCGCCTATTCATCTCTCGACGATCGACGGTCCTCCCTCTCTATCACTCCTTCTGCCTCTCGTCACGGTTCACCTTCCCCTAGCCCACCAGGCTAAGAGATCCAGCTCAACTCTTTCGACTCAGTATCCGTCGCACTCATCAATTAATATTGCCCTTAATAATAAAACGTCACTGCATCTCCCTCTCTCTCTCTCTCTCTCTCTCTCTCTCTCTCTCTCTCTCTCTCTCCACATGAAAATAGATATAATAGTTATGCGGCAGACATGTTCTGAAATTCGTTGGTAGGCCGTTTGTAGGTCGTTGGTAGGTCGTTTGTAGGGCAATTGATATGATACTTTTTTTTTATAACACTTGTCTTTAAGTCTCGATTTAACTCACTCGACTTTTGATAAATACCCATTATCTTACGTAATATGCTGCTAATGAATTTTTAGGGAAACGACATAATGAGTAGAGAGGCTTTTTGTTGGCGTTGGCTTTAGATTAGAGGATAATTAATTAATTTGGCAAAAGAGAGCGACTTGTAGGATAATAAATATTTATTCGTAAAGCTAACTCGTGATAATGCCTATTAAATGTAATACTGCTAAATAAAATAACTCAAAGTGACATTTTATGTGTAATGGCATCCTAAACAGAAGGAAGAAATAAGCGAGTCATGCACTATTATTTGATTATTGTACCGATTATTGCAGAATTTGCATTGCAGAAGAATCAGAATTGCAAAAACCAACGGGACTTTTAAGGGATAAAATTATATCGTATCCATTGTAATAATAAAATAAAAAAAAAAACAAAACGAAACAAAAATACTCGATTTGGTGCAATCGATTGCGTGGACAGCGTCGTCGACTGTGCGTGTTGTTCTGCAATTCTAGAATTATTTATTAATCGAGTTGAGAATTAATTATATAAGTAAAGCAAGCAGTGCTAATATTTCCTTTTGGTCGTCCACTTGTGTGTGCCGTGGGTCAGTTACTTGATAGAATATCGACGGGATCGGTTAACCATTGACCTCGCAAAAACTATGATGACACTCTGGCAAAAACACGACCGAGACGAGCGACGAAAGTAGAGGCAATGGGCCTCTAGTCATCGACAAAGGTGAAGAAATGACGTCGAGAGTGAGAGTGAGGGAGACGAGTATGATGAAAAGGTAGATGAGGCAGAGGAGGTGGTTGGCTCAATGGACATCAGACAGTCGATCGGCGTTGAAAAGTTGGAAAATGTGCATACTTGTGAGCGATCTCGTGAGCGGCTATGTAGATCGAGGTGAATCCAGCCGACGGATAAGGCTTCCCGAAGCGATTGCTCACCCCGAACTCGGCGATGACGCACGAATACTCGGGCCAGCAGACGCCTCCCACGGGCGCCAGGCCCATCGTCACGGGGTTTCGCTTGCCATCCTCGAGGGCATAGAAATCGAGGCCGGAGAGGTAGAGGGCGAGGTCCCAGTGCCGTGGGTCCTCATCTCCGTGCGGATTGTTCGCCTTCGAGTAGCCGCAAAAAGTATCCAGTAGCTGGGCGCGCTCCCCATCCAAGTGGGCGAGCTCCTCGGGCTGTCGTTCCATCAGCTCGAGTCGCACGAGCCTCAGGTCGATGCGCCGACCTAGGCTCGGGTGATGGTAGAGCGCCTGAATGTTGTTGATGTAGGCGAGTAGGAGCTCCAGGAGTCGGTCCTCGTTGATCGCGACCCGGGGCAGAAAGAGGCCGTAGGCCGCCGCATCCAAGAACACCGCTTACACGTCAGACAGTTTAGTCCTCGGTTTGTCTCTTTGTCCTCGGCGACATTGGCTCGCGCCGGGCAGAGCGAGTGCATACGCCGTTTGCCCGGCGTTACTTGGTTAGGCAAGAGGCCCGTCGAGTCGCCGCCGATAGACAAGTTTAAGGCCGCTTTTCTCACTTTGGTAGGGTTCGCGTTTTTTCTCTATTTTGCTGTTGTTGTCGGTTTTTTTTGTCTTACTTATACACGCGAACGTACACCCACCACCAAACGGAAAAACTGCCTTTCAATCTCTCTCTCTCTCTCTCTCTCTCTCTCTCTCTCTCTCTTCCCTGTTTCTTTATTTTCAGCCAACCTTATCTCAATAGCATCGAATAAATCTGTTTTGCGCGCAATTTCAAGGACCGAGACGTACACCGAATCTAACCTTTTAAACGAATCGATGCTTACCGACTGCGTATGAAGCTAATAAACCTCGAAATGCTTCCCGATATAAATGCACTCTGCCGCGATGGAGCAGTTTCTCGCGTTTTAAGTTGTTTACTTATATAAATTGGATCTTTGTGAAATGACTTTTAAATGGATTTCAAGAGATTTTTACATGAATATTTGGATGAAACACCGCTGATATTATTAATTTGACGAATCGTATAATATTTTTTTACACTCTCTACTTTATGTTTTATTAAGTTGTGATATGTAGGCCACCCGGTTGCCACCGTCATCACTATGTTTATTTAATTATTTAGGTATATTCATACTCCATTGAATTTCAATATAAAGATAAATTTTAACGCTCAACTCACATCCTTTTCCATACTCATTCCATCACTTTGCAAATTAAAAGCGTACAAACGTTAAAATGTTGGATTTTTTTTTGTTGTTGTAATATTTAAAATTATATTTGACGCAAAAATGTTTTTTCATCCTTGGAGGCAAAGTAGTGATTGTCATTCTCGTTATTAAGTAGTTATAAACTAACTCGTGAATTTGCATAGTCAAATAATTAAATACCTTCTACTTCTTGTATAATTTATAATGCCAATGTCTGGCACTGGGGAACTTAAAGAACAAAACAAAAAACAAAAAAAAAAACAAAAAAATATATCCACTCAAATTTACTTAATTGTATCGCATTTACTCTATTGTTATTACTCTAATCTCAGCAAATACAATAGAAAAATCTAACTTTACCCAATTCGATAGTTAAGGTTGACGTGACATTATTGCCGTCTCTGTATTTATTTTCAAAATCTGAAGATCGTTTTTTACGATTAGATAAGCCTTCGATTCTTTGCATGTCAAGGAGTTGAGATTGGCTTGTCGAAGGAATGCGTCGTCTGTATATTACGTGCGGCTTGTCGAATGACGACAACAGTGATGATCTCCCCTTAAAACGATGACTTTCGAACGATTCTTCATTATTACTTAGTGGTGCTATTTCCAAGTTTTCCGTTTCAGAGAAGACGAATCCATGCTTAGAATATAAAAAGTCAATTGAATCGCTCAAATATTTAAATTCGAGTTTAAAGTAACGATGGCATTGGCAATTCGGCAATAATTTATTATTTAAGCATCGAATTTTTTTTTTTAATTGGCATTTAAATATCATGCACCGATTAATATTTTATAATACATAAGGAATGAGAAATGGAATCGTTAAATTTATAATAATAATGCCTCACAAATTTATTATAATCGTTAAATAAGATTCTGGTAATTCTAAAAAAAAAAAAAGAAAAAAAAATGCTCAAAGCAGGTGCTTCAATGAACGAACTTGAGCAAATTATAGAAAATGTCAAAGCTCGAAAATCTTTCCGACACTGCTTATATAGAATGCATTTACAATATACGGCAATACAACAATACAAACCATTATCCCAGCATCGCACAAACTAATTGCTGCAGTATTAATTGAATCTTGATGGATATAATGGCAGGAAGAAGGCTTTGAGAAATGATCGATTTTACTCAAATTATTATCTTTGTCGCGCTTCCAAACTTCGAAATTCCTCGTCGACAGATTTATGTTTTTTTGCAATAGTAAATCGACTTTCTTGCCGAATACGGTAAAGCTCATTGGTATCTATGGAAAAAATCTCTTTATCGATAAAAATGCAAGCGCAAATACAAGTAAATTTGCCGACGGGGCTTATTGTCGTTACCGTATCATGAATATCACTAGACCAATTCATAGGTAAATTTATTATTTCGAAGTCGCCTGTACTCCGAGCCCATTTATCGAAATCGAGAATGAAACACATGAGTGAAATGGGAATATAATTGAGATTCATTGTAAAAGTATACGTATAAACTGCAGTCTGTTAAGAACTTTCTTTTCTCTTTATAGACGGCCTAATCTCCCTTTTACGAAACATATAATTATTATAGAAATATGTAAAATTTACCTCAATGCTGGTACCATTGCGCAGTCATTGACCTTGCCAAGTAATTCAGATTTGCAACGAAATAAGAGAAAACAAGAGAATGTAGGCAATTGCGATAAATGACAATTGGAGCGTACTGCAACCGTAACTGCAACGTACTGTCGAAATCCCTCTTGATCTGTTACATTTGTCTACAATTGTCGCGGGTTTTTCCAATTAATTAGATAGGCATCGTTTTGTATACATTTTATATGTATACGAGTAGGGAAGGGGGTGGGCGCATATTATTATTGTTGAGGTAAGGAAAGTGGTCGGGTGTAAAATAAAAGAGATATTGCTTGTTACAAAAATCTTAGTATTAAAATATTCCAATAAAAACAATAAATAATAATGGTCAATAATACAACTAATAGAAGGTTCGGCAGTGTATGTAACAGCTATACTTTGCAGGTGCCTGCATCGTTGACGATATCTACGTGTTTTTTTTTTTTTCCCGACGTATGTATAAGGGTACTTCGATATAAATAATCCGATTGTTTCTATACAACGTATGATTTGATTAACTTTTTACACTATGAACGCACTTAAAAAGTGACAAGACGTTTCTCGCGTCTACGGGAATGCCATGATTAGTAAATAACCTTTTCCGTTTTCACTACTTTACATTTAAAAAATCTGCGCTACTCGATTGCAAACGAGTCCGCCCCACCTTTTTACTATTTTTTATTAGGTTCGTTTATGTATTAACTCTTATCGGTTACGATGCACCAGTTGAAAAATGTTCAACGCTCGCAAGGATCGATCGATCGATCGCTCGCTCGCACGCTCTTTGGATCGACATATCGTCAGTTCCTTTTACACGTTTGTCTTATATATTTTTATGCTTTGTGTTGTATTTGTTTTTGTTGTTTTTTTTTCTTTTAAATATTATTTTATCATTATTGTTTAAGTTTATGTTTATTTGCATTTTTATTCGAAACGATTGTTATAATATTGTATAATCTGCTGTCGTTGTCATTAGAAAATGGGCAGCGATGAACACTTTGGTTAAGAGACTTTCCATCGATCGGATGAAATATTCTTGCGGCTTATAAAATTCTAAAATTCTAATCTAACGATGCACACACGAGAGGCTCGGACCGTAACTAAACATCGACTTTCTCTTAATCATTTATAATTTCTTTCCATCTTTCATCCTAATAAAGATATTAATCCACGATCGGCTTATTCACAGTACGAGCCTCAGCGCGACAGCTCCCGTTCTTCATATTCTTTTTGAACTTTTAAACTCGCTTAAATAAAAAGACTACAAGACTCGGCGAAAAAGATGTCTCAACGGCTTGCCTTCACGCGTGTTGAACCTTAATCTCAATGGCATTCGAGAGGTGACATTTAAAAAGTACGCAATCCTCGTTAAACTTTCTTTTATATTATATTATATGCTGAAAAATGTCTCCGATCACGTCACATCTCGTATAAATATTTTCTTATTACAATACATTACAATAATTCTCTCGTATGAAATTTTTTCGTTATTATTTTACTTGCTTACGTACTTTTAATTCAATGCGCCTCCCTAATGAGTTTCTTGTATACGACGGTGGGATACACATTGGCTTAATACATCATACATACATGCGCGGAACTATCGAATAACATCAGCCATCCCGTAATCCATACCTACGCCGTTATAAACGTCAAAATTGAAAAATTCTCCTAATATCATATACGAACTATAATGCGACTCGCTTTAAAAGAGATAATTGTTCCTAGGGGACAATAATCATACCTGAGCGACACTATATAACTTTCCTAGACCATTTGAACCGTTAATTATGCGACAACATTTTTGTCACGCACAAAACAAAAACAACGTTTCTTCTTCATCATCATCATCATCATCATTATCATCTTCTTCTTCTTCGTCTACTTTATACATTAACTAAAGGATAATAATAAAAATAAGGAAAAACTGGACACGAGCAGCGTGCTAATAATGTCGAAGTAGACACTTTTTGATTGTATACGATTCCATGCATCCGATGCTCCGTTTATAAATTAAAGAATTTTTTAATTTCCTTTCATAGATTTCCAAACACGAGCAAACAGTTTAGTAACAAACAAGGAAAAGCGCACGCATTCCTAATTAAATACAATAATTTTTATTTATGCACACACACGCATATGCAGTAAAGACTAAAATATTATCGAAGAAATCGAAATGTTAAAAGTACAGGGGCAACCAATGTTTGTTGACAAAATTCTATTTTAATTTCGAGCTCGACAAAGTATGGATAAGGAAATCGATGCAAAACATTTAAGCAGACAATGACGAACAGTTTAATACTTCGCGACCAAGGCCATACATTGATTTAACAATAATGGCGAAGAAAATTGTTCGACGAATAAGAGTAAAATATTAGGATAAAATCTAGATTATTATTTATTGGGAGTATGGGTAAAAAATTTGAAAGAAAAAAAGAGAGAGATAAATTTATATAAAAAAAAAAAAAAACAAAAAAAAAAGGCTTAATAATATCTTAATAGATGATAGTGAACCGAAGGCTTGGGGGAAGAGGAGGGGCACAATAAAAATAAAAGAGAAAAAAAAATTAATAGGGAGAGGGGTGGTGATGGCGGCTGGGGAGGGGGGGGGCTGCTGGTAGGACCGATGGTCGAGATGATAAACGAACTTGAGCTGCAAGGAGATTCGAAACGGGTGTCTCGTCAACACGGCGTAGTCCATCTTCAAATCGAAACCAAGTTGTACGTTATAATAGCGTCGCAATCTTCTCGCCTCTCTCGCAAGCCCAATCACCATAATGAGACAATCTTATTTATTTGCGAGACGCGTTAATTATTAAAGATATGCCCTTAACAGGAGACGGCATAATTTCATTGGATGTGGGGCCGTTTAATGCCGCTGCAGTTCGCTCGCAGTTGTCGTGGAGTGACAAAGTATAAGAATAGCAGAATAATTTACCCTTCCAATGGCACGATCCAGTTTGAGAAGAGTCGCGTTAGCTATTTATAGTTTAACACTCACTCGTGGTTTTGCTTATTTGCTTAAGCGCGCGACCTCTCCGACACGTCGCCGTCTCACTAGGATTTTAAACACTTCGACTTTATTGCGGGGGTGAATGGCTCTTGTGGCGACCGAAAACGTTAAAATCGGTACGTTGAATTCGGTTAATAGTATAATAGTAATTGCAACGGCTCTTCTTCCCGAACTTTTCGTCATTCGCGAATGACAATTTCGAGAAAAGCTTAAGGACGGAGAGTAAAACATACAAAAATACAGAGCAGCTCTCATTTTCAATGAAAAGCTTGGTTGGGATTGGAGATGGAGCCAGCGGTGATTGGGATGGGAGGGTTCCTAGGCCACTCGATAAACAACAAAAGAAAGAAACGAATAAAGCGAAAATAATCAACCCTAACGAAAAATTTGTCCCGTAACGCGATCAAAAAGCATCTGCTCCAAGGCGAATCGTTCCAAGCCAAGAAATCGCTCGCGTCTGCAAATAAAAATGAAAATTATGGACAAGCGAGTCGTAGCGGCTGCGTTCCAAAGTCCAAACATAAAATGGGCGACGGTGGGGACGACGGTGGGGGAGCGGTGCCCCGACTGACCCGGTACCCAAATTAACCGAGGTACATTAAATGATCCAAACTCCGAGGGACAGAAAGAAGCATAAGCTCTAACGAGGGGAGGATCCATCTGTAGGTTAGGACTGCTCGTCGCTTCCGGGCCACTGATGATGATGGTGTTGGTGCTGATGGTGCTGGTGCTGGTGCTGGTGCTGGTGCTGGTGCTGATGGTGCTGGTGCTGGTGGTGATGATGGTGATGCTGGTGTTGGTGCCCGGAGTGGCTGTTCCAGTCCCAATCTTTGCCTTTGGGCCTGAACTTGCTGACGTTGGCGCCGGGCGCGGCCGGCTGTACCGGCTCCCAGTCCCTGTGGAAAAACTTCTTCTTGAAGTGATGCCTCTCGGGATCTGTCTGTCGTTGGTACTTTAACGGCACCGAGGAGCCAGAGGACGATGACGATGAAGACGATGACGAGGAGGACGAGGAGGACGAGGACGAGGATGAGGCTGCGGAGGCGGAGGCGGTGACGGCAACGACGGAGGTGGCGTTGCTCGTTATCAGGTGGCCGTGACCGGCGTTGGTGTTGGCTGGGCGGGGACTGCCTGGGGAGGGGGTACGGGGTGGGCCCAAGGCCTCGTCCGGCGAGGGGACGATGGGCGGCGGTCCCAGGACGGCGCTGTCGGAGCCGAGGCCGCTGTCCGGACTCGTGTTCACGCCCTCGGTTGAACGCCGCCGTTTGTCCAGCTCCGTCGAGGCGAATGCCACGAGCCGATCGAAGCCCGAGCTTATGCGGTCCTGCCAGTCGGCCTCCGCGTCTGCAAATTTCCAAGTCCCCGGTGCGAGGATTGCCAATGTTAGAGAGGGTCGTAATGGGGAAATAGCTTGCGATTCTGCTCAGAAAGTCCAATTGAAAACTGCAAACCCCGCTGTGAATTTGGAGAGGAATCTGGAGTTTTCTCTCTCTTTTTTTCTCTTTATTTTTATCGACGGGTTAGCTGTTACGTTGGCTTTCAGGTTTAATTCCATACAATTGTCTTCATAGTTGAATTGGTCATCAAGGTATCATTGTTGAGGACCGCGTTTTATCGATAATATCTTCTTACGATATGGAAATATTTTTCATAATAATTTAATTTCGAGAAATTTATTGAACTTCGATGTTCTCGTAAAAAAAATAATTTTTTTTTAATGAACTATTGAACACAATGCTAAAGCTCTCTAAGGGATTAATTTATTAAAAATATTGTAAATTTAAAGAGATTAGAACTCTTGTATATTTTTAAGGATGAAATTGAATATTAAATGTAGTAAAAATGATTAATTAATGCTAATAATGTAGTGATGACAAAAGCTTTTTACAATTACATCATAAACTCTCTTCTGATTTTTAGTATAAGCAGTAAACTGTATATCGTGCTTATTATAAATACACATTCTTTTCTACATGAAATTTGTAAAAATGATCTGAGTTGGAGGCTATTTTAGTATTTAATGAATACCATTTGATTGACATTTTGAAAATATTCAAGAACATAGAAAAGTAATATATTGCGGGTAATATATATAATAAATTAATATATATATTAATTATTATTATATTAATTATATTATATATTATATTATAATATAATATTATAAATATTAATATAATAGTAATATATATAATAAAATAATAAAAAAAAAAAAATAATGTAACGATAATAAATATATTCGAAGTTGACTTGATAATGATTAAAGATATATGATATACAAATCGACCCGACTAAAATGTACGCACACGTATGTTTTCATTCGTCGAAATATAAATTTATTATAAACCCTTGAGACTAGTGCAAATATAAAAATTTATCATTGCGTTGATATATTCCAGTATAATAGGAAAATCAAAAAAGAAAAATATGCTTATCAGCCGTTAGTTTTAAGAAAATACATACCGTATAAAATTGTACAACGTTTCCAATAAAATTGAATTTAATCGAGCGTACTCATAAAAAATAATTCAAGACTAAATTAACAAATAGTACACATTTACGTATAATAATCCAATGGTGTTTAATGATAAAATAAATAAGAAATTCAGATACTATGAATTTAAAAAACAAAATCATTAGATTTTAAAAAGTATGTAATATTAATATTGTAACTGTATAATGGAATGAACCAATTTGTTTAAATTACGTACAACTGTAATAGTCGATTAATGACCGTTGAACTATTGAACTATTGAAGGAATTAAACATTGTTTATATATATAAATATCAGTTAATTGGAGGATTTGAATAGTTTTCAATCGAATTTTCTTACCAAGCAGCATATGGATTTGACAATGAATGAGAGCTTGATTACATTAAACGATATTCTCACAAAAATAAGCCATTGCGGAAGAATATTAGAGACATATGCGGGTGTATGCAGATTGAGAAGGATTGAAGTGGTATAAGATTTGATAAAAAATATAAATTTTTTTTTTTAATGCTGAAAGAGATGAAGCAAACAAAAGAGAGTTAAGTAAACAAACAAATAAAATTTAAACGTTTGGTTACCTACGTAAAGTAGAAGATATACAATTGCCATATGCATTGTCTTGGTCTTCTCCTTCCCCTACATAACTAGAAGCTATATTATTTAATTCTGCATGCAAACATGCAACAAGTCACACTCGGTAATACTATAGCCCAAAATTCACAAAATTTTGGCTTATTTTCATGAAAGTATCGAGATACCATGTGAGTTTTGAATCGCCGTAATGTTTAAAAAAAATTAAATAAATAAAAAAATAAAAATGAAACAGTGACTCTAGAGCAGAGCGGGCATCTCTCATTATTTCAAAACGAATAATTTTTGTTTATTTATACCGGTCTGTTTGTATCGATAGTATACGTATTTCCAATAAGTTTCACAAAAATATATAAAGAAAAAAAGGGAAAAAAAGAACATTCCATTAAGTTGATAAAATAGCAAAGGTTATATTTACTCGCTAAAAGAAATAGTTTGTAAGCTTATGAAGATAAATTAAACGGTTATATCAGTTAACGACATGTTTACCACGGAAGTGATTATATATAGTCTTTTTCAATATACATTATCATTATATATCGACTGTTATCGTTTTACCAGAAGACTTTTATCTTGGTCGCGCTGCTTTAAAGCAACTATTTCTTTTAAGCTGTGAATATATGCCGTGGAGAAAAAAAGAAAAAAAAACCTTTATACTATTATAAAACTACGATAAAATAAGCGAAAATTAAACGTGATTTTAAAATGACGAAAGTTGTCCAAGTCTGACCCAAAAGTTGTTCGTCTTGCGGCACAGTTCCTTTTTAACCGATCGAAACTATCCGATCTAAAAAAGCCACTGCGGCTGTTAATTTTCTTCCGTAAAACGAACGCACTCATGATGAACGTTAAACATGATGTGGAGGTGAATTTTCGAATAGCTGCTTGCATTTCAAAAAAAAAATAATTTAAAAAAAATATGAGAAATTTGAATAAACAACCCGTGGCGGGTCAAACTCACCGACGACTACGAAATCAACCCGAGGGCAGCCAAACACTTTTTCCGTATATTCTCCCTCTGTTCTGTGCCCGTTCTCAATCTCTCTTTCTCTATATAAAACAAGCTGCACGGGCTGTGATTGAGATTGAGTATTGTGACAGACAGAGCTAACCAACATACAGCTACAGTGCATCTAACAAATACACTAAACAACAACAAAAATAAAAAATATAAATAAAGATTTCGAGTCCAGCTCCAATAAAAGCAAACAAGAGAAATATAGTGAAATATTAAAAAATTAAACAAAAAAAAAGATAAAAAAGAAAAATCAAAATTAAACAAACAAAAAAAAAAAAACAAACATAAAAAACCATAATCAAACTATTACAAAATAGTAAACCTTCGCATTGAGTGCATAACGTAACTCAAGATGCAAAGATAGTTTAAATAATAAGCGAAATAAAAGTAAAATCATAACGAAAATTAAAAGCAAAAGGTCAGCACACTTTACTCTAATAGTATATTGTTATACATACATGCATGTGCGTACGTGTATGTGTGTTTGCGCTTATATGTCTCTGTCTCTCTGTGTGTGTACAGATATATATATATATATATATATATATATATATGTGTGTGTGTGTGTGTATATATATGTATGAGTATTTGCAGTCATACAACACACATACAAACATTCGTACGCTCACGAACAAACACGCGTTTGTATATATATATATATATTTATTTATTTATTTATATATATATATATATATTTATATATTTATTTATTTATTTATATATATGTACACGCGCGCGTATATGCACAAGTGCAATTTATCGACGTTATTTTGGTCAACAAAAAGATGAATACCAGAATTGAGATGTTTTATTCAGGAAAAAGAGTAGGGAAAAAGAGTTGTCCCATGGCACAATATAAGTATAAAATATCTGTAGAGTGTATAAACTATATTTTAAACTCAAAGAAATATTAGCAACAACTACAAAAATCTACAAAAATTATTTATCTAAAAAATAAAATAGAATGAAATAAAAGAAGAAAAAAATGTATAGATACAAATTTACGTCATTGTCTAATAACATTGTTTCTAATTACAGTAAAAATAATAGCTGTTACGCATATATTCACTCAGGCTTGATAAAACTTACCGTGATTAATAATCATACATAATTAAATAACACAATTGTGTAATACATCATTGGGATAAAAAACCAATAACGGATAGAAAAAGTTTTGTTGTAAAAAAAATAAATATTAGAAAATGCGGGCCTCTAGCTCCCTTTCGCAATACAAACTCTTCAATTTCTCGTAAGGCATACACACGCATACAAGCAAAAGATTGAGAGGCAAAATAGCAATCGACTTAGCAGACCCAGCCTGCTTTACAATAAACGTAAATTTAATAACTACGCCGACTTTTGAGTACGGGCATAAATTATTGTTTTGTTATTCGAAGCCATATCTTCGTTGACTATGTGGAGGTGTGTCTGTAGGTGTTTCGAGTAAGACCGCGTCCGCGCGTGCCTTCCCTCGTGCACGCGCGTCTACGTACCGTTGTCGCCATGCCGTTGCCGCGGATTCGTGAGATGCGGCTCGTCGACCAGCGGCGTCGAGGTGTTGGAATGTGGCTCGATCAGCGGACTCAACGGCGCTCCGCTCGTGCTCACCGTCGACACTATCGCCTCCGTCTTCACGGCCATCGTCGGCTGGCTTTGGGGCGTCACCGCCCTCGTGCTGTTGTTACTTAAGCTCCCACCACCATTCGAGTACCGTGGATACGGCTGAAACCTACTGCATTGGGAAATAGCCCTTTAAGTTGGCGCTCATCGTCCCAAGAAACGCTATTTAAATGCTGACTATCTCGCTAATGGTGAGCAGCCTGCATTAATTATTAAGCATCGACGATAATCGATAATCGGTAATCGAGCATCGAGCATCGCCGCCCTTAATTCAAGCGTTTGTTAAATTCAGACGCGAGATAGCGAAAAGTTTGTCCATGCCATTATTCATAGGATTGGACTAGAAAACTTGGCAGTGTGATGTGATTAAAGGGATAGGGAGGGGAGGGGTTGGATGGTGAATGGATTGAGTGTGTGTGTGGGGGGGGGGCATTCTTTTTAATAAGAAAATATAGTGAAATAAAATATGCTCGCGAGGGAGCAATACCTTCTGCTGCTCGAGGTGTGTTCGCTTTTAATAATCGTGGTAGTGGTATTGCTACCGCTGCCACTGCTGTTTTGGTTGTTGAGCATTCGGGCGTGGAGGGTGGCGGCCAGCCCTTCCAGAGGCACGATTTCGCCGTTCGCCGAGCTCGCCGCGCTCGTCTGGGATGACTGCACGCTGCTCGGTGCGCTGCTGTGGGATTGGCTAATGGACGTCGAGGGATTGTCGGTGAAATACGACTCGTGATAAGGCTTGATATCCGCCCGCGGCAACTGGACCGGAGTATACCTGTGCAACGACGATTACGGTTTTATTGTCACTTTACGTGCAACATCATCGCAAGCCACGATAATACGCCGCTCGGTACTAGCGCAATTTTTTCCTCCCTTCCTTTCTCCCATATTTGCCATTCCCCTCATTAAAAGCTCAAGATTTGTCTAGTTGTTTTAATCTTTAATGTGGCCTTGGATTTTGGCCGAGTGTCGACAACCAATTGCTAAAGGTTGATTGCTAATAGCTTAAGGCGCGCGCGACGTCTGGGCTTGCTCACCTCTGCGCCTGGCCCTGTTGCGGCGTGTAAAGCACCGAGGACCTCGTGGGGGCCACGGTCGAGGGTACGGCCGCTGTCGGCGCCGAGGGTGTCGGCGCGTAACTGGCAACGTGGGCGAGGGTCGCAAGGCCCGTCTCCCCCTCGGCGCTCGCAGGCCGGCTGATGGGCGAGTAGGAGTTGTCGGGCCTGGCCATCACGCTCATGTCCACGGCCGCGTTGATGATCGTCTGATTGGATATCTCGAGGGTCCGTTCGATCTCGCCGCTCACGAGGTCCCCGATCGTTCTCGTGCCTAGGAGGCCGGCGCTGCCATTGCCGACGGGACCGCTGCTGCTGGCGCCTGCGCCTGCTCCCGGCCCGAGGATCCGCGAGCCCTCGAGTCTCGACGAGGACTGCCGCTGGTGCTGTAGGTGCTGCTGGTGCAGGTGAAGCTTCGTGTCGGGGCCCGCGTGCTCCAGAACCGAGGGCTGCGGCGTCGTCAGCCGTTCCTGAGAGAGATGTCGACGCAGAGCCATCTTAGCGGGCGAAACCTTTGAAGCAAATGTTAGCTTTGACTTTTTTACGGGATTCTCAAAGTAACGGCTAAGAACTTTCATGCGATATACAACAGGTTGCGTATGCATATGCAAGTGGAGTTTTGCTTTTACTTTGCCTTCTTGTCCATTACTTTGAAAATCAAATCAACTTCTGGCAGTCCGAGGCTTATCGAATGACAAATTCGAGAACTCCCTTGTGGCGCTAGCCAGTACCTTACCATCCTCGTTTATCTGATCATATTTACCCACTTCTCACCTAACATCATTACGATACTTACTTACGTTCGCATTTATTGACCATTACAGGCTTTATTCTCACCTCCCCACCTCCCCCCAATTATTTTCCCAATTACTTTTGATTTATCTTAATTTATATTGCTTTCGTTTTGGTCTCAACCACTCACTCTCCTACCACATTACGTCACTTGTATTGTAAGACTTTAGCAATATTTTGGCGAAATATGTAAAGCAACGACATATGCAAAAGGACGAATGAGAATCATTAGACCGAGCGTTCGGACTACCTTCAAGTTGTCATCAAAGCGATCGCTGATGAGGGGGGAGAGGAGAGAGGGGGAGAGGGGGCGTGAAGAGGAGGTGAAGGAGGAGGACGAGAGAACGGGGAGAGAAGGGTGTGAGAGAGAGTGAGAGGAGAAACTTACCTGCGTATAATCCGGTGCATTGACATTTTGCAGTTTTGCGTGTCGTTTCCTTTCCGGCTCTCCAGGCGCCAAAGCTCCCTGCACGTGCATCTGTTGTAGCTGCTGTTGCTGCTTACTCCTGTTCTGTTGGTCCTCGTTCAATACACTAGTGATGATACTCTTGAGCCTATCCTCGAAATTGGCGACTCTGGGAGGCTCCTGGACGACCCGATTCGTGGCGTCGCGAATGACGTGCTGCGGTGACACGGTCGTAGGTGTCGCGACGGCGAAGCTCAGCGTAGCTTGAGGCAGCCGCGTCCTCGATCCGTTCGCCGACGGCGCCGTTGCTGTTGTCGTTACGCTCGATCTGCTAGGCAACCGACCGGCTTCTATTTGTCGCCCGGTTTCAAGAATCTTTTGCGCTAGAAGTTCTGGATTCTTTTCTTGAATTTTCCCGACATCTGGTACGTCGGGCCATTCCTGGGATCGCGAACGACCCTCCCTACTCTTGCGCGATCCTCCACTTTTTACTATGTGCGTCAAGTGCGCCTGTTGATGATGATGATGATGATGATGCTGCTGCTGCTGCTGCTGTTGTTGCTGCTGATGATGATGATGCTGTTGGGGTTGCGGCTGCGACTGCTGATGAAGTGATTGTTGTTGTTGTTGTTGTTGTTGTTGCTGCTGCTGCTGTTGCTGGTGGTGATGCTGATGATGCTGTTGGTGATGATGATGATGAAGCTGCTGTTGTTGCTGCTGTTGCACTATAAGCTTGACATTACTCTCTCGATGTTGGTGTTGAAGTTGTTGATTATTGGCTGTCTGCTTTTCTATGTTTGACCTTTCTATTGTATTTAGCTCTTGTTCTAATTTCGATACCTGCAAAATAAAAATCGTTTTGTGTAATTCGACCTATAATTTCATTTTTTTTTTCATTTTTTTATTAGTTACAAATTTTTAATATTTCGAAAAAAATTAATTTAATTTGCAATATGCAAAAGACATTTTGTATATCCATCTTATTTATTTTATCTATCAGTATATGTATATATATATTTTTATTATATAAATCATTGATAGTTATAAAAATTACTCTTTGACAAATGTAAAACATTATGTCTTTATCCGTTATAAAATAAAAAATAATCAAACAAATGTCCGTATTAACGTTTTTAATTATGAAATAAATTATGTATTGTTAGTAGGTTTTTTTCATTAGAATCGATAAAAATGCTTCTTATTTGTATATTTATCCAGGATGACTTATGCTTTTGATATTAATGGATAAATGTTTGAACGAACGCGAGCCAGACAATACACATACTTGCGAATGCAATCTCTTGCGTTGAGCAAGAGTCGCCGATATCTCCTTCAATATGTACTCTTGAGTGAGTGGTTGTGGCGGTGGAGGTGCGACACTCGTTCCTTGTTGATGGAACTTTTCTTGCAGCTCCTGGTGCCTCAGTGTTGCTAATCTATTTTGTTCAGTCTCTATAGCAGACACTTGAGCCTGTAATTTACTTGCCTTGGCCTGCAGCTGCTTATGTCGCAGCACAATTTCCTTGGCCTTGGCTAAGAGATCACCTGGTGACGTAGCGTTGATACCTAACTCTGTCATCCTCGCTTTCAGCAAAGCTACGCTGTCGTCGATCAACACTTTAATTTGCTTTTCTAATTGAGCAGCCCTTGACTGTAATTTCGAGTTTCTTTCACGCTCTTTTGCTATATCGGCATTTACAGATATCTTATATGCCGGAGTTTTCATTGAATCTAACATTGCCATAAATTGATCCCTAAAATGAAAAATATGACCTCGTTAATATAATAATAATAATAATAATAAGAAGAAGAAGAATTAATTGGTAAGAGAGATAATTTTAACTTTTGCTCAAATTAATTGCTTGGCAATTGAAATAAACAGAAATTATTAACGTACATTTTTCTGGTAATAATTAAAACATAAACATTGCCTACATAATATAAGCATTCAAGTCATACGATTGCTTACAAATCATTTGATTAAGTTAAAAGAATCTTTTACGAGCATTGCTCCATTGGACATTACCATGTTCTTACAAACTTTTACAATTTTTTTGCGTAATAAAATGTACCTTTGACGAAACATTCGGTCATCCTTCAGGAAAGAACAGACCAATGAAAATGGACAAAGGCGTAGGAGAGCAAAAAATGTGAAAATTCTGAGAGACAGGAAAGATTCTCTCCACCTTACCTATATAAATCTAAAAGTATTTGCAGCGCATATGGTGTATCGGCAGGTGCGGCGGGTATGCTCAGCTCCTCGTGTACGGATGCAGCGTTCGGCTGTAGCGTAAGCGATAACGACGATAACTGTTGATCGACGGTTCCGGGCGCCGGTGGTGGTTTCTTGCCCATCGCCTGGGGCGAAGTGCTCAGCAGTGTTTGACTGTGCAATAAATCCAGACCCGATATATTGATAGTCTTCTTGGGCTTCGCCTTCTTGATGCCTCGACCCCGCTGTCTGCCCCTAGTCGCCGGCCGTGAGGTACCACTTGCAGCCTTCCGACTCAATTTCCGTCGCATCTTGGGCTGTCGACGCGTCTTCACCAAATGCTCCTCATCCGCGTCCGAATCACTATTCGTATTCTGTTGCTCCGAATTATTGGGACTATTGTCCAATTGCCGCGACAAGTCTCGCTTCGCGCGTTCACCTCGCTCGCTTCTGCTCGACATCCTATTGTTATTGCTGGCAGTGTTATTTATCACAGAATCTGAATTATCATTATCCGGTGCTCCCTGCTTGTTGTTTTTCAGTCGGTTGAAGTAACGCTCGAGCTTTGTCCGGTCTATCACATGCAGGTAGTAGGACACGGGCTTCCCAGTCCACGAGACGGAACCCTTTAATGGTGACATCTCGGAGACGTGCATTATCGTGCCAATATCTACGTAAACGTAAAACTAGGTGAATATGCCGAACTAAAGCAGTGCGTACGTTATAAATACAATTTTTTGAAAAATTTATTATTTATACGTTCACATGTAATTCAATTGCGAGTTAAGTAAGGTTTCGATAAGTTTAAGGAGGAAATCTTGATCTTGACACGTTATCGAAATCTACTGTGAGAAATGGTTTATTGTATTCAATGTCAAATTGAATACCAAAGATTATTGCGATTTAATAAATTTATACGCTAAATTGTACTACGTAGCACGAAATAACTCTAAATCGATACTTACCACTAAGATTTCTATCAGTTATCCTAAAATTTAAAGGGCAAAAAGATTTCGATGATACGATGCGCGCACCGTCTCTCAAATCTGCAAAACGCTCCTTTAATTGGTGATCTACTGTAGGCCCGAATGCAAAATTATTGACAAATACTATTGTGGCTCCTGTAATACTTTCTCTATGTTCATCGGCAAGGAAGTCGCCTTTGATTAAACGATACTCTCCACATCGTTTTCCATACCAATTTAACCACTTTCTAAAATTCACTTCCATACTCTAAAATGCAAACAATCACTTTTAATATATGAAAATTTTTTACCTTCGTGCAGTTTAACTTGTCACAGTTAATTTACCTCCGCATATTTTGAAGGTACATCAGCCCTTTCAACGCCCAGGCAAATCTTACAGAAAGTAGCAGCAGCCATTTGAAGAACTACCTGGCCAACGCCAGAACCTAAGTCTACAAAAACATCATCTTCAGTTACATCTATCTGATCGATCATCTGACAAACTAATTCATAACTCGTTTCTCCATAAACTTCGGGTGAAAAAGGTTCGTATTGATTTAGCTTGTCAGGTTCAACGACAGCCTGATTGTACGTTTGCTGCAGTATATGTCGCAACAGTCCTCTACTTGGCCTTTTATTTAGTCTCTGAGATGGTAAGCTCGTGCCTTTTTCCTAAATTATACAAAGTTCAATTTTTCATTTCATCAAGACTTAGGATCATTAATTCTCATTAAAGAGTCTAACAATGCTTTTAATAAATGAAGAACATTAAATTTGAAATAATTTAGTAATATTTATAATAAAATTTGTTGAATTTACTAAATGAATATCTTCTTATGGTACTAGCATTTTCATACTATAAACTTTAAACTTTGAAATCTAAGACCTTAAAAAATCATAAAAAAAAAAGATAACAAGTGCTTATTTACCAATTGGACTAAACTGTCAATAGCTCTATTAAACCTATCACACAGGTTTTTCATACTCTCGTAATCCCGTGTGTCATAATTGCAGAGAATGTTATTCTCTAATGGTAGTTTGAGGTCTGGTAGGTCTTCGCAGACCCACCTCATGGTTTCCACTACATCCAGAGCTCCATCGTGTCGATCCTTGAAAATATAGGACATTAAGTAAAACTCAAGCGGTGGCCAAAGAAATTTTAATGTAATGAAAATTTTATTTTATCTTAATGAATAATTTTATCGATCGTTGGAATTAATAAATTAATAAAATATAAGATAATAATAATATTATTATTACTATTATTTATTATAACTATTAAATTCAACAGAAGTATATAGTATGATAGGAAAGCTGGCAAATTATTGACAAGTAAACAAAATGTTTTTTAATGAAATTAATATATTGAGTTAATTAGTTTATTGCATTATTAGAATAAAAGAAGATAAATTTTAGGAACTTTACAAAACTGTTAGGAAAATTATGAAAAAACTTTATAAAAAATTGTGTCTGCTCATTATCGTACCCGTGAATTTAGAATTTTTGAAAATAAATTTAATAGTAAACAAGACACTGACCATTATAATACATAACGATAAAAAGGCATGAGGAAGAAGGAAAGGGGAGCCGGAGGGAGTGAGAGATTATATATCGAGATGGCATTGAAGAAGAAAATGTGGTAATTCACGATTGAAAAATGGGGAGATAAAGTTTCGTCGTTGGTTGTAGTTGTCTAATGAATGGCTATCAAAAAAGTAAAAAAAAAAAATGGAAGGAAAAAGGAAGGAAGGATAGAGGTTATTATAAAAGCGGAGGGAATGGCCACGCGTTCAACCTCGGCGCTCACGCGGTACGACGAGCCGATAGACAGTGGCTGCGAAAACGAAACAGCACGACATACACAGAGCAGCTACTCAGTGGCACTCTCTCGCTCTCTCTCTCTCTCTCTCACTCTGTCGCGCGCGCAATCTCTCGCAATCTCTTCTCCAACACTACTCTACCGTCCACGACGCAGCCTCGACATCACACAACGAAGTCACCTAAAAGGCGCGAGCACCACTACCTAGTCCCCGTACCGACTGGAGAACTCGACGTGAACGTTTTTTTACTTGTATAATGGCACTTCTATCCTTATTAGCTCTTGTCGACGTCAGGCGCTCGTCGATTTCTTAAACAGTCCCTTTAAAAACAGCCAGAAGACGAGATAACCAAGGTCCCATCCCAAAAAATTTCCTCCTCATCAAAATATCCTCTCCACCCACCAAGTAATTTTTTGCCCAGGCTAATTATATAATTGCCGCCTAAATTATCATTTAACCGATATTTCACGATACTCCGCCTCGACGAGTGGTCAATCAATGTTTACAAAGCTCGAATCTTGTTTACAAGGCCTCTGAATACCTAGAACACACGAATCATCGCCCCGATAACCCAATCCAAAATTCAATGATAAATAACCCATTATTGGCGAAAACACGGCCCCTTGGATTTAAAGGCTAAACATAACCTCGTCGAGAGCTTATCAGAAGTGGAAGCAAGAAACAAGTCGTCGAATTTCCCGTAGTCACTCGACCAAGTTTCGACGGCATGGAAATTAAATGTCGGGGATGTGGAATAGGGCATCGAAAGATGCATGTGCGCTTGTGCGTATGTGTGCGCGTATGCCTAAGATGGGGGAAGGGGGAACAAAAACAAGAAGGCTCACGTTTCCAGAGCCGGAGGTGAGCGGCCACTGGTAGACGATGGGATCGGCTCCGGCCGGGGAATGCAGTCGCAGCTCCATGACGATGCGGTGCTGCTGCTGATCGCCACCTCCGCCACAGGGGAAATCTCGCCACCTCGCCGATGTCGAACTCCTCTGCAGCTCCACAGTCGACGTCGTATCTCGCCACCGCGAGCTACCGCCGTCTACTGTCTCTGTCTTTCTTTTACAGCTGCTGCCGTTGCCTGTTTATTGCCCGCCCGCCCGCCCGCCACCACAGCCCGCCTCCGTGCGTGCGTGCGTGCGTGCGTGCGTGCGTGCGTGCGTGCGCGCGTCTACTGCTTGCCGTCCGTGCGCTGTACGTGTGACGTAACGACGGCACGGAGCGAAGGCGCTCGTGTGTTTGATGCTTGTGTACGCGCCCTGCACTCGCTAGGAGAGAGAGAGAGAGAGGAGACCAAAGCCCCTGGTGCACGCACTACTTACACTATAATACGTAGCGCGCGCGCACGCGCCCCCTCATTCTCTCTCTCTCTCTCTCTTTTTGATTACACGAGGAGAACTATCGGAGAGACGCTGGGATGTATACTCTCCTTCTTATTTTTCTGTTACTCTCTATTTCTCACTCTCTCTCTCTCTCTCTCTCACACACACACACCAGCCACGCACCTTCCCTCCCCCACCAGCCTCTCTCGTTCGTTCGAACTCTATCGCTCTCGTTCTCTCTCTCTTTTTTCTCCAGTCAAGAGAGGGAGAGCAATACGTAGGGAGGAGAGTAGAACGCACTAGGACAGCGCCGCCGCGTAGACGAGGCCGAAGCTCGTCGCTGCAGCGGAGCCCGCCCGTCTTCTCGACCGAGGCACTTTCGCGCGCATCAAGACACAACACTACGTTCCTATATAATATAACTGACCCTGCACGTATTATGCATGCATTTATGTATGCTCCTACGTGCATGCGTACGTGTCCATGTGTACGTGCGTTTATGTACGTATCACTGCACACGCGTGCACATTATGTATATAAATATACATATGCATGTAGAGAACGTGTGTGCGCGGCTGCGACAAGCCTATATTTTGCTTTGGCCCGTTTCGAATAGAGCAATAGGGTTAACCGAGTGCGCGAGTGCGAAGAAGGACAGAGACAAGATAAATAGATATGGACGACCTCTTCAGCGCGAAGTCGGCCATGCACTTTTACTTCTCGTCCATGGGGGCGGCTCAGGTGTATTATTACTATCGAGTGGTTGAACGCCACTCAGTCTATATCGCACTGTAGTTGTATGAAAAAAAAGTCACTAGCGGAGCACGTGAATTCGCGTGTCGTTCGTAGCGCGCACTTATTATTATACACGAGCCACGCAGTGCACCACCTCTTTCATTTATTTTTCTTTTACCTCCTCCTCCTCTACGTTTCCTTTTCTTCTTCTTCTCCTCTTTTACACCGCGTTGCTCTCACGGGACGCACGGGGACGCGTCGTTTTCGTAGTCCTCGGCTACGGGGAGTATTCGTTGGCTGGTTAATTCGGAGCGGCGCGATCTCGTTGCTCGATACGCACGCGGACGGCACAACCGAAATCGACCACCACTACCATCGTCATCATCGCCACTACCGCGATCACCACGATCACCACTACCACCACTACGACGACGACGACGACGACGACGACGACGACGACGACGACGGCGACGGCGACGACGACGGCGACGACGACGACGCGCTGTGCTGCGCTGCTGACGGCTCGTCAACGCTCTTCTCTCTCTTTCTCGCAGCCAGCAGCAGCACAGCAGCAGTGGCACACGACGGGCAGAGCGACGCAGGCGCGCACGCGCGCCCGCACACGTACACGGGGCGGAAAGACCGCGCGCGCGACTTTTTCCCTGTGTGCGCGCGATTGGCAGTGGTGGCAGCAACGGCGACGGAGTGGGGAGGGAGATGACGACATCAAAACATGGCGTCACATTCTCGTGCTGCGTGAATCTTCGGAAGTCGCTCCTTCCTCGTTCAACCAACCCGATTCGCCGCCAGTAGTCACTCTTTCTCTATCTCCACGACCACCTTCTCCCTCACCTCCATCCCATCAATTTCAATGCAATTCTGTGTGTTGCCAATGTTTTATATCGGTATGTGTGCATTGTGTGTACGTCAATGCGCGCGCGCGCGTATTATGCGATCGGAATATACAGAGCCGAGTGTACCTGTACCGTGGCGGTGTTGCCGGATTTTAGAGCTAAGCGCCTTTCCGAGCTGCATGTGTATTAATATTATTGTCAATGATGGCAGCTCGCGATCTACACACGTGTTACATTCTTTTTACATTTTATTCCTATCATCTTTACACTATTATTATTGGCAATATTAACAATGTATTAGTAGTGCGATATTCGAATAACTGTTAATCCATTGCTAGCTAATTTCTATAATCTCTATCTATGCTATAAAGCCTGTCTGTCATGTATAATAGTGCAGCTCAATAAGCAACGAACATTTAAATGGCCAATACCTTTTACGCAATTCATTGCAAGTTAATTAATTTTGTATATGAATATTGCCGTTACATTAAGTATTTTCGACTTTTCAAAAAGCTGACTTTTCTAAAATGCATTACACTTTATGGATATTAATTTTCGCTATTACATTAATTGTGAATATATTCGTTATACATGCATTATGTATTATGGCCAATTATCGATATAACAAGCCTATTAATTTGAAATAATTATTTAAGCCCATTATACTACAAAAATAATGAGCACATGGATAGGTATAAATGTTAATGTATGGTAATCCAAGGTAAACTACAGTTTCCTACGTCATTAATAAGTTTGCATTTTTACACGCATAGTAAAAGTGTAAATATTTAATCGTTAATGATTTGCTGAAAAAACTTATCGGTATTTAATATCGTACGTGATATAAAAATGATCGGTCATTATTAATATACCATTTTCCTATAAAGAGCCACCCATGGGCGCGCAAGCGATCGTAAACTATAAACATCATTCGTCGCTCGTTGAAAATAGAAAGAAAAAGAATTTTGTCGTTTGAAAAATCATGGACCATTGAATATTACCCACCGTAATTGTAATTATTATTTTAACCCTTTTAGGTGGTGCACTCGCATCAAGTGAATACCTGCAGCTGCACACCCGTCAAGGGCAGATGCTAAGCAATGCTAAGCAACACATGGTGTCAATTTAAAATTTGCTCTTTTGTCAAGCGATTATTGTCGCTTGTGCTGGTATTTAAATACCTGTTACTGTTTTAATTTCCTATTTTATTCATCATGATTGGTATCCTAACAATATATATATATATATATATATATATATATATATATGTTCATCATTAGGTGTGCATCGTACGTTTTAATATCGATACGATTAAATTATATTAACAATTTATCGAGCTGAAACAACAAACGACTATTTTAATATTTCAACATTGAACATCCGTTTTTCAGGATTAAGTGCTATAAGTACGTTAGATAATATTTGAATAAAAACTGCATTCTCGTCTATTGATTCGTTTTAATAAATGGATAAATTAAATCGTTTACTCCGTTGATATAACAGTGGCATTCTTCGTGTTTTGTTTGGACAGACAATTTATTATACATTAACGGTAAGCACATATTGTTTACGTTCCTGCATACGTGCTGGGGCTAATATTCGATAAGTCGCTTATGAGTTGAGCTGGAAAAGAGGAAAAATACGTAGCGTCGATCTTGGCAACGTTGAAACCCTTTTCCCGTCTTTCTCTATGAGCACGTATAGCAGTGCCCGAGTGTTTGGTGGAGTCGAAAGAGAAAGACTCAGTCACAAGCCGAATCATAGAAACACACTCGCGCACGAGCGCGCGCGCTCCCACGCACACATACAGCATATAATATATGCGTGAATACATATGCATATATATATATTTCTGTGCCATTCCACGAAGGAGCGCATGCGCTGCTCGAACCGTTGAACTTTCGGCCAGGGACAGCGAGGAAAATGGGAAAAAAATTAAAAGCAACGTCACTGGCCGCGCAAGTGCACCGCTGCGCACACACAGCAAACGCCAGCGATTTACGTGCACGACTGTGCGCTTGAGTACGTGACCCTCCACACGCGGCCTTTACGATAAGTTAAGGGGGACGACAGAGGCGCTCCTCGTTTACTCTCGCTACATGAACCAAATGAAGAAAAAAGGGAAACGAAAAAGGAAAAAACAATTACTGTACACGTTACGACCGACCACGTGTCTTTGCAGGACATGTTACTCGTATTACTCTTACATTCATTCTTCTGCTTTATTATGTAAGAATGCCTTATCCTTGTTTACCAAAATATGTATTACTTTTTTTCTTCTTTTCTTCTTTTTTCATTATTATGAGATAACTCGCAAGTGTTATTTACGACTGGTAGTTA
Source organism: Ceratosolen solmsi marchali (assembly GCF_000503995.2). Taxonomy (NCBI): domain Eukaryota; kingdom Metazoa; phylum Arthropoda; class Insecta; order Hymenoptera; family Agaonidae; genus Ceratosolen; species Ceratosolen solmsi. The sequence continues at coordinate 945,366 of NW_011948444.1, forward strand.
AAGCGTCTCTTATATTTATCGTTGTCTCGTGGTTTATTTTGACTGAAACTCCAATGTACAACAAACAATTTGTTTGCTCAGATATGATAATAACTATAAAAAAGAAAAAATTTATCCAAACCTAATCAACATTTATTGTTTTCTACGTGGTAATTTTCACTTTCCTATAGTAAATAATAATTTTCTCAATATTTTCCTTTAGTTTTATATCAATATCGATATTTGCATAAAAACTATGCTCTTTATTAGTTAATCACGTAATTACCGTAGAACTGAAAAAAATATATATATATATATAGGCTATTAAAGTACATGATTAATTCAAGTTTGTTTTTTAATTGCTAAGATTCCTGTTATTCGCACTAGTGCGGAAATTACCAAAGTACGGCGTTGCTTGCTTTGGAATATTTTTCGCAGCTCCTATCCCAATTTCAGAAATAATAGTTTGCTAATGTATGACGTATCGTACAGTGGCTAGAGAACTTGTTCTTTTCGAAATTTTATTTACATTCTTCTGGAATTTCCTCGGACACATAGCGATCAATTTACTTCTTCTTTTACTTCATTCCCTTCCCTCTCTCATTTTCTTGTTCAATGCCGCTATTCGTAACACATTTTTTTTCTAAATTTATTGTTAATTGCAGTTTGACAACTACGGGGCAAACTACCGGAATTTTCGCCAAGTATCGACGGTGACGAAATACCTCGACCAGTTGCCAACCGGAATAACGCGTAGTCATCCCTTTTTTCCTCGAACGCATTAGAGGAAACGGCATTCGGAGTTTTAAAAATGAAAAGAAGTCTTGCAAAATACCAGAAAGTACATAACGCCTGCCTCTCCCTCCAAAAACGAACGGGACATGACTCACGGACCGTTTGTCACGTAGGCACGTGAGACTCGATCGAGGCGACTTTAATACAGCTTTAACATATCCTTGCCCGTATTACGTCCGCGGAAGAAGTACGCCCGATATTTGATATCCCGATAAATATGCAATCGAGCGGTTGTATGTTTCGGATGGCATTATCATCCGAGGTCGTTAGAAAAATCATTTCCAATTTATCGAATGCTGCTTGCATGCAACGAGAGTGAAACGGAATGGAATAATGCACTTATCCGCCTTGTGTCGGTGTTCCGGTGGGATTTTCGAAGTATGCGCCGATCGTTGCGACACCTAACGGAGGCAACGAGAAGCTCCAACAGCGCGTATCGCTTACATATCCGAATAGAGGAGAAGGGCGCAAGTTACGCATGTGTCAGTTAGTAAGATGTAAGGCGACGTGATCGTATGGTATTGTGGTAGAGACGTTGGACGGTGTCGCGGCGCCGCGAGATCTCGGCATCTCGTACGATTCGCTAATACCGCAAAACGCTTAAAATTATTATAAATAAGCCGATACGTCGGATAATTAATTTAACACTCCCTTACACACACGCACGTATATATATATATATATATATATATATATATATATATATATATATATATATATATATACGCGCGTGAATTTGTATATAGTATATATATATTTAAGAGAGCGAGTGAGTGAAAGGGAGGGAGAGTCGGCGCGATTTATAATGACGGAAGATATAAAACTTGATCATCGGGCGAGGAAGCGGATCAAGGAGGTGAAGAAGAAGGCCCGACCTGGTGAGTTGAATTTTATGTGTTGGAGAAACCATGGCAGCATATTCATAGCCCAGTAAACGCGTGTTTCGTGTTTCATCCTGTTTCATAACCTTCGTCATGTTATGGATACGTGCTTTTCGGTCATAGGTACGAGACGTATATCGTGTTATGTCCTGAAATTTTATTAGACACCGATGCCGAACGATTTTGCTCCTTTCCATTTGATAATATTCGGCATTGACAGGATTGTCGGTGCATTTATCGATGAATTTATTGCTGAAATACTTGTATAATACGTACAGGTATTTCTTCCATTACGAGCTGATTGTTAATAATTCATTAAGCGTGGCCAGATCTTTTATTTTGAAATTTTAAAAAATTTTATTAAAATTTTTTTTTATTTATGCCTGCAAATGCTTGAGACGTTTATAATGAGATTTAGTATATTGTTTTTACGTAGTTGATGTAATTTGCAATTAGTATTTTTATCACGTGTTTCTTGTTTATATCCTTCTTGTTTTCTTTTGGTTTTTGCTTTATTTTTGCAAGTACAAGACGGTTTTGTCTTAAATTTTTTTTTTTTTTTTTTTTAACATTTGGATAAGGGATCAGGCTCGTGTAACTGAAACCTTTAGTTATGTAGTGAGTAACAGATTATATGGATCAGAGGTTGCGTATATGCAAAAGATACATTTTGGAACTATGGAAGCTATTTAATTTTTAACTCGTATTCAGATGTAATCATCAAGGAATGACCATATCATCGGTATAATTTAGTTTATATTTTTGTGTATTTTTCATATGATTAGTGTCTTATTTTACCACCAGTTGTTGGGACAATTAGTACAGTAGATTAAAAATGATTAATTAATGTTCTCAGAACTTGCTGACAAAGTAGCATGGTCCCTACACAACTACAGTAAAAAGTTTGGACAGTTCTGGGATTTCAAAGACAATGTTGATAGAATTATCGAATCGGAAGTTTCATCGGAAGAATTTATTAGAAGATACGAGAAACCTTATATACCTGTGATAATAAAAGCTGTTCAGAACGACTGGAAAGCACAGCATAAATGGACTATCGAGGTAATTCAACATCCACATTAATTAATTTAGTATTAAATATAAATAAAAAACACAAGTGGTCTAATTTATGTTTAAATCATATCTACCAGAGATTAGTAAAAAAATATCGGAATCAAAAATTCAAATGTGGAGAAGATAATGAAGGATATAGTGTAAAAATGAAAATGAAATATTATATTCGTTACATGCAGAATAACGAAGATGATTCCCCATTATATATCTTCGATAGTTCCTTTGGCGAGCATCCACGAAGGAAAAAATTATTGGAGGATTATTCGATTCCAAAGTACTTTAGAGATGATCTCTTTCAGCATGCCGGCGAACACAGAAGACCCCCCTATCGTTGGTTCGTTATGGGACCACAACGATCTGGTAATATTATAAATTAAAAATATAATTTATCGGTTAATTCCATTAAATAGTTATCTAATACATCATATTACATCTTCTTACAAAAATTGTACGATATTGAACATTTATAATCGCAGACAAAAACACATTTAAGATGCACTGACATATTAAAATTTGATTTTTTCTTATTACAGGTACTGGAATACACATAGATCCTTTGGGTACTAGTGCCTGGAATGCACTTATCTCTGGTCATAAGAGATGGTGTCTTTTTCCTACGCACACTCCCAGAGAGCTTTTAAAAGTAACTGGCTCTGAAGGAGGTAAACAAAGAGACGAGGCCATTACCTGGTTCTCTGTTATTTATCCACGAACGAAATTGTCAACATGGCCACAAGACTGCTTACCTATTGAAATTTTACAAAATCCTGGAGAGACCGTTTTTGTGCCCGGTGGTTGGTGGCATGTTGTCCTTAATCTTGACGATACAATTGCAGTGACTCAAAACTTCTGTTCCCGTACAAACTTTCCAGTAGTATGGCACAAAACGGTAGGCGTATTTTTATAAATTTAGTTTTTTCTCTCGCTATAATGCAAAAAAGAAGAGAGTAATTTGAAAACATTGATAGATCGCCTAATTCCGTAGTTGGGAAAGAAGGGAAAGGTCGAATGAAAAATTATATCGATAGTCGTTATAATAATTCTTACCCGCGATACGATAAGAAAATAAGGCTTGTGAAGAAATTTTCATTTAGATCAGTCGACCAACGCAAGCGATTATTATTAATTTAACATTAAAACTTAACGCTTTCGAAAGTCTTCTTTAGCAGTCATCTTATAGACTCTTATTTATAATTACCTTTTGACATTTTTAACGACGAATGCACTTTGTACAAATCCCTTCAAAGTCAATTTTCATCTCTTTTGAAATGATAATTATTTATTTCTAAAACGACAAGCATCTCGTTCAATTTCACTCACTATTATATGGTCATTTTTCATCCCAATCAAACATATATCGTCGTCCGCAGTAATTGTTACATGTAATATACATTGATAAGACTTTTATTTGTGTATAAAATTTCTAAAAATACTTAAAAACCTACATTACAAAAAATACTTATATTCGTAATTAATACTTGGTAAGAATATAAAAATATAAATGTCTAGTTGAAATAATGACACTTAAGAAGTATACTCGTTTTACCGTTAGAATTTTATTTACAATAAGAGCACGAATCGTACAATATTTATTAAATTTATTAAATTTATTTAAAAGTAAATACTAAGGCTTATTTAACAGTTATTTAACAAGAGACGCGTGAGATTGGTAAGGCATTGACTAAGCTATTGACATTTTAGGTTCGAGGACGACCGAAATTATCGCGCAAGTGGTTGAAGGTGCTGCGGGAGAAGGAGCCGGAATTAGCCGCTTTGGCGGACAAAATCGACGTTAAGGAGGACACAGGTGTAGCGAGCGATTCATCTAGTGGCTCTTCAAGTAGTTCGTCGAGCAGCAGTAGCAGCAGTCAATCGGAGGACAGTGCGGATGATAGTGGCCAAGAATCGCTCAGTGCTCACAAAAAGAAGAAAAGGTATAAAGAAAAGTATAATGCATCACGGGTAAATGAATTACAAAACGTCGTCTCATTCGATTTAATCTCTTTATTCGTAATGTTAATTTATATAAAGTTAATCGGGATTTATCCATTTCTTTTAACACTTCCAGAAGAAAACTGAACAACGGCCAACCCTGACAATGTCACAATTTTGGGACCTACAGAGACCTCAGACTGTACAGTATTAACCAACAATTATTGTTTGTACTAAGATTAAATATTACAATTATGACCACCTTTACGTTCATAATAAAATAAATGCTAGATAATGCCAAATTTGTTCAGTTATTTAAATACAAACTACGTATAATAATTCATTTAGGCGCCTTTGGAATTGTGCACCACAGCTCTAGCACAGGCATTTTCGGTGGATAAAAAAAGCGTATAAAAACAAACATTCTCATATTCATGAATGACTCACTGGTAACATCATAACTCTTTAAAAGTCTATAAAATATCACGTTCAAGGATCGCAACTACACTTGCGCTATTACACCACGATAGACTCTTGTTTAAAATTTCATTGGAATCCTAATTAACTTAAAATTAAATTATCATAGCCCATACACGCAGTATAAAAAGTTCACTATAATATTTGAAAGAATACAGGATGTAGATTATTCTTTTGACAAAATTCTCTATTCGCATGTTGAAATAGTCATTGTTTACAAATCTTATGTAACGCGGCGCCCTAATTAATTTCCTTCTCTTTATCATTTCAAATTTGCTCCAATTAATGCTCACTGCTAGATCCCTATCATAGATTGGTAAAACGAGGTCAATAAATAAGCGAGAAGTAATACTAAATAAATAAAATACTTCGTATGCTAGCATTTTAGCGAGTTGCTCCTTTGGAAAGTCCTGTTGTCTCTCTTGTTGTAGCTCCACAGCCTCACTGTGCCATCACTTCATGGAGAGCAGATGGCAGCCATGCAATGCACGAAATTAATGAATAATAATACAAAAGCAAAATAATATTGAAAAAAAAAAACATAATAACAATAACACATTTGAGCTTGTATGTATAATGATTAACAGCATTAGAAATTATGTTTATCATGCAGAGAAAAGTGTGAAGAGAGAATAGACAAAGATTGTTATAGATATTTTTGGCCAGCAGCGTTCCAATACGCAAAGAAACAAAAGATACGATTTATGATTTTTAAGAGCTAACAAGCGTGTGCGTATTATAATACATGTACTTGCTTGAAATTGGCCGAGAACTAAGAAAGGAGATCAAGTGAAAAATATTAATATAGTTAATTGGTGATGGTAATGATGGTGATGGTGATGGTTATGGTGATGGCGATGACGATGACGACGACGACGACGACGACGATGATGATGATGATGATTATTATTATTGTTATTATTATTATTATTATTATTATTATTATTATGTTGATAACGATGAAAAAGATTAAGCGAAATTGTTGCATTCAAGTAACAATATTTGAAAAATATTCTTTCCTTTAAACTCATGTTAAATATAAATGTTGGATAAGAAAATTGCTTTTTTTCTATATATATATATGTATAATTTCATTTCTTTGTACGTTTTCAATTACTCAAGCACTTTGGTTCGATCTGTAAATGAGAAAACTTGCTATCTCATTTTAGTAGATTATTCACAAAATTTGTATCGTTACGAGGCATATTAATTATATTATTGAGCTTTGAAGGAAGATCCAGAATGATTAAAGTACACTGGATAGTAATTGATCACTCAAATACCTTAAGCTACTTATTAAAATAGATAAACAATGAACACAGATAACCAAACAAAAACCAACCAAGAGATAGAGATCAAGCGGATCAAGTTATAAAGAAACTGTGGACGTGGACATGGTCAAAGAAGAATCAGGTATGCGCCACAGCTTCACTTCCCCAGAGCTGCAACCAATGTTCCAAGCTTTTAATATAACTAACCTATTAATCGACATTAAGGGGATGTGAAACTGACTTCAAATTTACTCGAATTAATTTTTATTTAACTTAAGGAATGACTAGAACTTTAATTTTATCATATTTTCTTAAGGCTGTTAAATACTAATTTTGTAAAACGAAGCCTTTACCGATGATTTTTTGAAAGCAACTATTAATATGTAATAACGTAGTATGTAATAACGAACTGCAATGCGTATCGTTAGTTTTTTCCAAAAATTATTTTACCCACTTTTGCACGTTCAATTTAAACAGTTGGTTGTAAAATTTGTAAAACATCTCATGTTTCTACGATGAATGTATTTCCATACGAAAAACATTGATTTCAGTAATGGTAATTATACGCATTTATAAACAAAATTAAAATAATAATTAGGAAATAATAATTGTTTTTTAATTCCTTACTTGATCTGTGATTTTCGGAAGTTTCGATTAAATTATTTTGGATTTAAATTATAAAAATTATAACTACACAATTAAATCGGCTAAAAATTTGTGCGAAAAATTAAATATATATATGTTTATAAATTAATAATTCATAAAGTTAATATATTAATTTTTTGTTTAAGAATTTTAAGGTAAAAATGATATGTATTTTTTTTATCGAATCGTATAGAATTGGATTGATCGGGATTACCTTGTTTTTTGAAATTTTACAACCATATTGTAACGCGTCACGCAAAACCAAACGAATATTCATTGGTACGCGACTATAAAAGCATGGAAAACTTACTTAATATTTGAAAAATTAATTGGAAATCAAGAGCATTACGTGCAATTAATTAAATTAACATTTTGGTGCTCTCGCAGATTATCTAAAAAATATTATCGTAAGAGCATTCTCAACGTATTGTGCAATTAGTTCATCATACATAGAGATTTAAGTGATAAAGTAGTAGTACCTTTTTCCATCCCCTTAAAGAGAGTGTGGTTTGGTGTGTGTTATTGCTTAGCCAAACCCAAATGCTTAGAAAATTAGGCAATTCGGGTGAGGCCTTTCGTATAGGTCTAGGTATAGGTCGACGAAAGTAAATTGGAAATATCGCAAACTCACTTGCTGGCCGTGAAGATGTGCTGCTGATTGGTGACTGTGGCATTTATGGCCGAAGTGTGGGCACGCACCTCGCCTAGAAGCGCGCACTCCCCCGATTGATCGCCGAAACTCGGAACGGCCCATGCCCTTAGAATGCCACCACGACATCCGGATATCATGACAGACCCGCTGTTAATAAGGCACAATCCAAGGATCCAATCTTTGTGGGCGTTGTTGAGTGACTGGACCAGTTCCATTCTACTTAAATCCCAGCGCTTGATGCACATGTCCCTCGACCCTATTACGAAATAAAAAACTATTTCACCTCATCTCTTGGTCGATGGGCCTTATGTATTCAGGGGGTGGCTACGCGACTTACCGGAAAACAATGCGTTTCCGTAGGTCGTTAGGCATTGGACGCCGTCGTAGTGCGGCGGCGAAAGACTCAACGATTGGCCGGACATGTTGGGCTCGACGAGTGATATGAGGTGATCCTTGCTCCCGGTGATGACCCTGCCGTCCTCGGAAACGCCAAGGCACATGACTGCGGCTGCGTGCGGAGTGCTTAGCTTGCCGACGTAGGCGAGCTTGCGGAGGTCCCAAATGCGTACCTTGTCGCTCGAAGCCGTGTAGAGCTCGCGATCGTCGAGGCCGAGTCCGAGGTCGTTGATCGTCGTCTCGCCGACCGGTACCTGGAGCGTCCTCGAGGGCGTGGACAGTGTCAGGGGGCCGCTTTGCGCCTGGCCCGATGAGAATAAGGTCTTGATGCAGCTGTTGCTCGCACGTAGGTCCCAGACTTTGACGTAGGCTGCCGAGACGCTGAACAACAGTCGGTGCACCGAGGAGTACTTCACGGCAACGACGTTGTTCGGATGTCCGCCAAGCGTTTGGCTCTCGATTCCCGTTCCCAGATCCCATACCTTTACCGTCCGATCTGTCGAGGTAAGTATTTATTATTTGCGGTTAGGTTATCAAACCCTCGCTCCCGATCTCTTATATCCGCCTATATTTAACTATATTTAACTTAGAGCATCGCACTTTTTTATGCGAGGCTTTTCAAAATATTACCGAGGCAATTTTTGTTTCTCCATCACCCCGAGTTATTGTTAAGCGTTTGAGAGGGGGAGAGAGAATAGAAATAATAATAATAATGCTTGTTGGAATGATACTTGGCAGAGAAGCTATTGCGCAAATTTGATTTGCGAGTTAGATTTTATTAGGTCCCGCGGTCTCAAGTTCGTTATGGTTTTAAATATTCATATATTATATTGATAAGGTTTTTATAATTATTTATACAAGTTTGATGTTATCAAGTTTTTCCCTACGAACATATTTGTGAATTGATAAAAAATAAAAATCACGAATTTATAAAGTTTCATACCTTTCGAGCCGCTGAATAGTAAATCATTGGTTACACAAATCGACAAAACGGCTTTGCTATGACCTTCAGCCACATGAGTGCATTGCAACATTGCTCTGGGCACAGCCTGAAAAAAACCATAAATGCCAGTGTGAATTATCCCATATATGTATATATATATAAATAGATGTATCTCAGATTATGAGTAATTTTTAAATAATCACTCGCTTGTTATATTATAATACATCCGTTAGTAGGTGACTATCGTTTATCTAAAATTATCCTTTTATATTCAAATTTTCAAATGGTACTTTATTACGTACGCCGAGCGTACTTAAAAACACGCGATGCGCATCTCCTCTGAAATATCCAATTAACGAAGAGATCATCGTAAGGAAAGGAGTATAAATCGAGTGCATTGAACTCGTTTCCGCAATTAACATTGCTATCCGCGAAGAAAAGAATCGCTTCGATACATTCGTCGTCTCTCGATCGTTACATCTCATTCGAAATGTTACATTTGAAGCAATATATTTTTAATTAACGCACTTGCACAGGAGACTTACCTTTCCTTGGTAATTACTGATCACCCCCTTAGTCGGTTGATGCTCAACGTGAAGTGTTTGCCTGGTTGCGGTCAACCTCGAAAAGACGTTTTCCTCCCGACTGTTGAAGCGTCGGTAGATGGTGGGTGATCCCGGTGGTGAAGATATGTCCATGTGGGCAACCTGCTCCCTGGTTAGGCCGTCAGTTTGTTAGTTTAGCAAAGTTAGTTCAGCCAATAGTTGTTGATATGTGTTTTAATTCACAGAAAAAAAACCATGCGTTTTTTTGTTTTGTTTTTTAATTTTGGGTTTTTGTTTTTTTTACTTATTCTAAGAGAAAGGTCATTGTAATATGCATGCAATGGGTTTTAGTAAGCGACCAATTTGATAATAAAGCCAATTATTCGTGATTTTATTAATGAAATGCTTCGATTCAGCGTCAAAGTCGTATTGAAATTTCGGCAAATCCATGAGATAAATATGAATATGTCATAATGTGTTACTTAAATACGCTTTATATATGAAGCTTTATTGCAACGTTTATTCTTTATTCGTTATTCGTTATTCGTTACGTATATCACAGCATTAGACACGCAGGACTTTTGGTATGTAAATCGATAATTATGTAAAACGCAGAATTCATGTTACATTTATTCAATATCGTAAAGCTATACAAATGTATAATTTTTTGTTATATACAAATATGAGGTACATTTGTTTTAATGGCTACAAGTCAGTTCTCGGTCTTTAATATTATAAACAACTTACGCTAATAATTTGTACAGACCTTTGTATTACGATGCTCATGCTCATATTTATCAATAATAAATAAATACATAAAGATGTGTATAAATAATAAAGTGCTTTAAGCCAGTGGCATACAATTATAATGGCAATAATTAATGAATCTACAAATCATCGTTACATTGTGACAAATAATTACAAGCCGTTTCTTTAAAAAGCCATTTGATCCCTTAAGTCGGTAATGTCATTTGGAAGATAAAGACTTAACTTACATGCTGCTCATAATTCATAATGTAATTGAATTGAATAAAACACTGCTTGAATAAATAAAAAAAAAACTATTATTGAGTAAAGAGTATCGTAATTAGCGAATGTAATCCAAGTCAATGTACAGACAAGTCAAGAGACAGAAAAGGGCGCAAGACGGCGTGCAGTGTGGAATTTTGAAAAATTGGCCGCTAGTCGCCAGTTTCGTTATAGGATCAATCCGATTCAAGGTCACGTTATATCATTGTACATCTGCTATTCACGCATTATACATTTTACCTCACCATCATCGTCTACAACTAGAAAAGAGGGAGAGAATATCAACAAGAGTAACATAGTGCCACTGTGCAAAGTGTGAAAATATAGGAATAATAGAGGAGAATACAAGTTACAAGCCATCTGGAGCATTGTCACTCACATGGAACCGCCACCTGCGTGTAGAGCTCTGCGCAGGGGACGTGGTGACGTGCTGTCGCGACGACTCAACGTCGGTGAGCCGATCAACCCACTTCCATACTGATTCCTCGCGAGTACCAACCCCCTAAGAGCATGCAAGTTTTATTTTTGTTGTTGTTTTTTTTTTGTTTTTGTATTGTTGCTTCGTTTTCAATAATGCCACGTACAATAATTCCAATTCCTATCTACAGTTGCTAGAATATTGCGCTACGATCAAAGCGATCCTTATAAATCTGTGATTGATTATTTCTCGAGCCCATGGTCGCGCATTAGCCCGTCGATTCTTAATTTTCAACTAACAAAAATTTCCAAAACAAGTACTATGTTGTGTTCCTCATAGTTTTCAATATTATTTTTAGGTTTATTTTTGAAAAAACTGTTGATTTTAATATATCTCGAAAATGTATATTCATCGTTAAGTATATCATCATACCTGACGCACAACTTTTAGGGAATAAAATTATCTCGATACAATAAGAGCACGAAGCCTTGCGAAATGATTCAAACACAGATTTGCAAAACATAGCCGACTCGGCCTGAATAATATTATTATTTAAAAAATAACAAACTTTAAGCTCCCCGGTGCACTAGGGACTCTCATAAGCGGATGATTGTGATTTTGATTTTGATTCTGATTCTGATTCTGATTCTGATCCTCAGTCTTTTGATTATCTGCATTCGTTGATATCCCGTACAAGAGCTCCTGAGGCTGAGCAGTTCGTCGGCGAACTTTAATACTTCTTGGCTTGTCGTCTGCTCCTATGCCTTGCGAAAGGCTCTCGCTGCTGTAAAATTTTACTCGTTACATTAATTAGTAATTGTCAGTTGTTGGTTTCCAGTGTGATCGTCCGCGTGATTTTATCATAAATTATCATCTATTTTTTTTTTAAATTGGAAAATCACTGGCAAGATATTTAGTTCTAGTAAAAAAAGTTTCCTTCGTCGAAGCCACAACGCATTAATAAACATACGCGCAACGTCGGATTTCAATAAATTATTATCGATATTTCAAGCCGATATTATTCAAGTAAATCGGATAATGTGACAATTCATCGACAATTGATAGATATTATAATAGTTGAGGTAAGCGACAGAACGTTCCCCACCACCTTATTACCTAATAGAGCAAAAGTTTGAGAGTTCGAATTTAAACTTCACGCGAGCAGTACGTATTTAGTTCAAAATAATTTTCAAATTACTTGTCCGGCGATGAGCTGCGCGAACTCGGTGGACTGTAGGCCGCGGTGGTATTGTTCGTATTATTGCTGCTGGTTAACGATAGGAGATCCCTATCCCTCAAAACGTGCTCGAGCAGTTGATGCTGAACGTCGCTCTCCTGGGCCACCTGGTTCAAGCGAGTTTCCATGTCGCGCGCCTCCACTTGCTTCTGCGCGGCTATGTAGCTCTGCTCGATCGTGAAAGTCAGCATCCGCTGCATGAGATATTGGGCCTCGTCCACGGATTTGATGGTGTTGACGAGAGCCTCGACACCAGGGTCGCCGTCCGTTTCACCGTCAGCGTCACCCATTTCAACCATGGCTCTTTGGCACTCCGATATACTGTCCTAAATTACGAGCGACAATCGACAACATTGAATACATCCTTATTCGCGTCATGTGGATTTTTAAATTAATAATTTCATTCGACCGCTCGCGATGATTGGTGGTCGTTCGAATTGGAAAACAGTCAAAGCAACAAACCTGCAAATAACTAATTTTACTCGTAACGTTGTCGATCTCCTCGTCAATATCAAGGGTATCGCTCTTAGCCGAGGCGACGACGAGCCTGTGCTTTTTTAGTCTCTCCAACTCCCAGCCTAGCTCCTCTCGCTCTTGTAATAGCCTCTCCATTTCTCGCTCAGTCTCAGCGACCGCCTGTTTTGCCAAGGCCTGCTTAGTAATCGTCCTCTCGAAGGTTTGCCAACGCTGCTTGAGAGCCTTTGGATTTAATATCTTGGGAGTCGCGGTCCTGCCGGCGGCTTTTTGACTCAGACCTCGGTCCCTCTTTCTCAGCGCTGAGACCTCTTCTTGCTTTCTCCTCAGCACAACCTCTTTCATGCGCTTATCGGCCTCTAGTGTTCTAATCATGTTGGCGTTACGTCGACTCTCCTTCCGCAACTGCGCGATTTCGCGATTCCGTTTGAGCTCATTCTCTTTGTGACGCTGCGCCTCCTCGCGCATCTTGTTCAAAAGCTTCACCTTCGCTCTCTTCATTTCAGCGAGTTCGTTACGCAGCCCTCGAAGTCGATTCTCATTTTGGGTCTGATTCTTCAACAGTCTGGCGTGCTCTTTCTTAGCGGATTGGAGTATCTTCACTTCCTTCTGCATGGACAAGAGTTTCTTTTCATACTCGTCGCGTAATTTTTTCACCTTCTCCGTCGGGGCAGAGGGCTGCTGCTGAAGTGAAGAAAGCACTTTGTCCCTTTCATCCTGCGTATCGCGTATGCGAAGTTGCAATTGAGCCAATTTATCCTCGTAATGCTGCTTCATAGTCTGCAGGCGTCTTTGGGAAAGCTCGAGCTCCTGGATGAGACGTTGTTTTACATCGATATTCGACGTTAAATTTTCCAATTCGCGACCCATAGCCTCTTCCTCCTCGTCCTCTTCTGTAAATTTATATTTCACACGAATTTTGTTGGCGGCGCTCGTTTTATTTATGTGCACTAACGCTTAATGGACATTCTCTAAACGACTCGAATAATATTTAGCGAGTGTGCATTTGAAAATGTGTTGCGGCAAAGTACTTCGGTTACATCGCATTTTTATTTTATTTTATTTATTTATTTATTTATTTTTCTTTTATAAACATCTATCTCTATAAAAGTATTGATGATATGAATTTGAATAATTATAATCTGTTACTGTTTTACGTCAAAACGTAAAAGAACACAAACGTGAAAAATTAATTTCCTTATCCATTGATCGAGTAACAAACTAATGTTAATAAGCATCAACATTTTTCCTACTCAATGGTTTTATAAAAAAACGAATAATTACATTTGCCGAAAGTATGAGTCGAATGTTAAATATACCTTTTCGATCGGAATCGTCATCCGATTCATCCTCACTCATGGATTCCTGACCATTCTCGGTATCATCCATGTCACCATCGTCGCCGTCTCGATTGCTAATATTTGAATTTTGGGCCTGTTGATTTTTAAGGCTCGCTAAAAGTGCCTTTTCCTTCTGCAATTCCTTTTTAGCATCCAGTAACAGCGAGGACGAGTCATTATGCAAAACATGGGAGGTGTCTCCGTAAGAATTATTAGCTGCATTCATCTGTGCATTATACAATTAAAAATAATGTTACTCGTAATCGACAGTACGAAGACAATGCAAATTAATGGACAACTAAGAACCATGCTCGATACTAAATAATAAATTGAAATAAACGATTAAAAATTTATATAAATAAGTAAAATAACTAACAATTATTGCTATATGGTGATTAATCAAGCTTAAGATAATTCTTGAAATGTGCGTAATATTTATTAATATAAGGATTTAATGAAATGAAAAATTATTCTATTTTTCTACGCAAAATATTTTATAAATCCTTATATATATATATTATTTATAACTTAATCATGATTTTTCAACAAAAAATAATAAATTAAATAAGCTAAATGAGCGAAATAAGTTTTTCTCCTTATCAATTATAAGTGTAATTATTTTTGTAAATTAATTACTTAATTAACTACGCATTTCCTATTATAAATTATGATCATTCCGCTAACTAGTTTCATTAACAGCAGCACAACCATGTAAGAATAATTTATGATTAAAATTTCTTTTAACTTATATCAATGTGTTATCCCAAAATATCTTAATATCCATATATTAACATGTACATAAAATATAATATTATCAAAAAGATATTTATTTATAAACATCATCTCTTTTTATTATTGCTCGTAATATCTTTTACGTTAATCTACATTAACTTATATTTTATTTAACAAATTTTATATTTTTTTATTTGATTAATATTTGTCTTTAAGCTAAAACAGTTTAATGGTTAATTGTTAATATATAGACATGTAAATATATATATATATATATATATATATATATACATACATACATACAAAAGTACCAACAAATTAAGAATGACGCAATCTTTTCATTGCTATTCTGATAAATTAGGAAATTTCAAATTAACGTGAAATATAAATATCGATTAACAACTATAGGTAAAATTAAAACGAAACACATGTGCAGTGTATCTACTTATTATTATCCAGTAATAAAATTCTATTTATACAAAATATGGAAATAAATTATATGTAGATGATTTATGAATTATACTATACCCATAAGCATACCTCTGAATTTTGAAGTTGACTTTCTATTCCGAACGAAAGCTGGTCGATTAAAATAATTTTGTGTTTAATAAAAATATAAGTAAATTTACAAATATTTTTTAACTATGCATTTTCATTTTCGTCTAATTTAACGAATTAATTATAAAAGTAATAGATCGGTATTTTATACAAACGTTAACTGGCTCCTTAACGTTTTAAACACGAAGATTCTTTTTGAAAGCGTTTACGTAAAGTTTTACATAGTTACTTAATAAAATATTTGCGCATTTCAGGGCTTAAATGTTGTTTTATTTTCAAATAAATCGAATGTTTTAAAACGAAGAAGATTATACGATAAATTTAAATCGACGGCTTGAAACGCTTAAGTGTCAATATGCAAAGTCCATTGATATTGATTGAAACATACAGTATTGTAGGAATTGAAATGAAATAATAATTTTACCAGTAAATTATTACAGAGAATAGTGTAAGGCCATATACGAATAAGAGAAAATGTGAATCGAAAGTAACACTCTCGGCTTACATAAATTAAAATGGGCGTTGCCATTGTCATTTAATTATTTGAATAGATTATCAGTTATTGATAGAAAAATAAAAAATAAAAAATAAATAAAAAAGTAAACAGAAATTGACGTAAGAAAATGATCTAAACGATTTCTTTAGCAATTACACAACTCGTTAGATGCAATTAAAAATTCATCAGTTTTAGGTAAATATGCCAAAGCGCAATGATAAATATAAAATTTATTAAAATTTAGTGTTGTTAAAGCTGAAAGAAACAAGACATATGATGTAGTTTGTTTACATTAAAAAGGTGAAATTGAAAATAACAATCGATTGTTTTGGAAGCGTTTATCTAAATAAGGAGATTTGAAATTAGAAAACCGGAAAACCAAAAAACCGGATTCTCGCGTGCTTTACGAAGCGCACGTTTGGTTCAAGTTATAATCGCGTCGTTAGTCGTCGTTGCTCCTTACTCAAGAGGTCGATCAGATAATAATATTGTTTCCACTTTCATTTGGACTAATGGAAAATATTTAGCTTATATGTTACATTCACGGTTATTAAAAAAAAAAGAAAAAAGAAAGAAAAAAGGAGAGAAAAATGTAGCCACGCATTTCACAGTGAGAGGGAGAGAGAGAGAGATGTGTGCTTGTTGAAAAAATCTAAATCGTTTTATGTCGATTATATTGAAAATCTGCACGAGAATCCGCGATGAAAAGCGAGAGGGAGACGGATGAGTGTAGAAAATCGATAAAATTTGATTATACAAGGTCCAGATGGGGCGAACAAATCATACAACTGAATAGCGACTGCTGCATAGCAAAGACACCGCAGGACTTTCAACGTTCCTTGTTGTCTGCCTTGACGAAAGTAGATATTAAATTGAAGATAATATATATTTGCGGTAATGAGACAATCGATGAAAATTGCGAGTCGAAAAAGAGTCGAGGAGTGTATGAATATATCACCGAGTAAAGAATAAGAGCTTCTTCATTATTCACGAGTAATCGATGCAGTGTTTATAGCCAAATTTACCGTTAGCTAAGAATATTGCTTAGCTAACTTAGCGAGTGAGCCGTTCGTCGTAATTGATTAAAAAATGATGGTTAGATCAATAACTTGTGAGTAAATGGCGTTACACCAATGCCTGTAGCCCAATGGAATTAAGTAAATATGATATTTTGGCGCTTGATCAAGTTGTATATTTGATAATGTCTGCCCGATATCGCGAAACGTCATGGAATTCACTTACGTGCATCTGGCGTTTCTTGAGTTGCTGATAAAGCGCTTCGGCCTCCAGGAGTCTCGCCCTCAGCTCCTCCACCTCCTGAAGGTAGCCTTGGACAAGTCCGGTGACGTCGCCTCCAGCGGCAGCGGCGCCCGAGGACATCCACTGTCCAGCGGCCTTTTCGGCCAGCAGCAGGGAGTTCTTAGCCGTGAGGACGTCCACAGTCTCCGACAAGGCCTTAACCCGCGTCCGCAGACTCTGGAGTTCGCTGTTCAGCATTTGGTTTTCGTGCCAGGCGTCGTTCACGCCATCCTCGCCCACCACTCGCTTGCCTGCGCCAATTTTTCAAACATCTCACACGCACGTCGTAACGAACCAACTCGAGCGCCATTTTTAAGTCGCACTCGCTATATTAAAAGCTTATCCACGCGTTTTCAATCGGTAGGCTTTCATTCAAACGAGCAGTGATTTATGAGGTCCATTTACGATAGCGCAACTTGCATTAAACGCACGAAGGCCGCAATTCGCAGTCTCTGTTTATTTATTGCTCGATGTCGCGCATCATACTTCGATTACTTAGTAATTTCAATTTCATGATTTACTTAACGATTGGGAAATCGAGGGGCTTTTCGCTTCGGTCGCCGACACGCTGTCTTTCCATTTCGCACGGATAAGTCCTAGTGACACCGAATACGGATTATTGCGGGTAAATTGTTTCATAGAGCGGAGCATTACCGAGATCATTCGCACTGTTAAAGAATAATTACCAAAATGAACCGTGTGCACTATAGTAATCAACACTCTTCATTAATTGGATTGAATTTTATAATCTCGTGAAGAGTGATATTAGCGAATAAAGAGGAGATGAGTTTTGCTATGTGGGGACGACACCATGTTCCCCCTTTGAAATGATCGAGGAGTCGAGAGCAAAGGCCCTTCTGTGACAGTTACTCGAAATGTATTTACTCCTTCAAGAATAAATGGGCGGCGGTGGACGGGGATGGGGGAGGGGGAGGATTACACGTGACGATCTAAGTATAATTAGATGTTTTATTTAGAAAGCCAAGCTTTACTAAATTATCGTTAAATAAAAATATACAGCTTATATAATAGTAATGATAAACTTAATAAAAATGTATTCGTCGATTTCATTGCATTAATAATTTACTTGTTGAAAAGATTTTTTTAACGTTTCTAAGAATTTAATAGGGCGTGCGATTAAGCTAAGCGATCATTTAGAGCTTTTTACGAGCTTCTATCAAATGGCATAGCGAAATTTTATTAATCACATTAATAAGTAAAACAAATAAAGTCATTTTAAATATATTAAAAAAAAAAAAAAAAAAAAAAAAAAAAGAAATGCAAAGAAGCAGTTAGGATAATGTAATGAGATTTCAATATCTATATTAATTTCCAAAACAATTTGCAATTGTGCCTTTTACCCTACGCTGTAATTAAGGTCGGTTTAGGTTGAACTAAAGGTTGGACAAACGCTAAATGCTTTCGTAACGAACGATTGACTTATGGAAAAAGTAGTCGTGTACGTAGTTCGAATCCTGAAAAATTTTACCGCAAAGCTAATACGTATACACAATTTTTTTCAAATTTATCGCGGGACATTAGCACGGCACCAAACGATTAGTGCTCTAATAAAGAAATGCGAAAATAAAAAAAAAACAATTCTAAGACTGCAATAATTAATGAGTTTAGAGGTTCGACAATTAGCTACCACATATCAATATACTGTAAAGTACAACACACCGACGACGATTCGTCAATGAAAATACCAATACTCGCGTAATTATTAGAAAAACATCATACAATCAATCATCCTACATCCTACGCACCTTGGCGATACTCCAATAATTCCATTTGAAGCTGTTGAATCTCCCTTCGCAGCGAGGCGATGGTCCTCGAGCTCTTATCCTGATTAATAGTAACCTTGTTTTTGATATTTCGAGCCCGATTGGCATATTTCAAGGTGCTGAGAGTTTCCATGAAGTCGCGGTCGCTCGGTGAGACGCAAGCTATCATGACCGTCTGGCTATTGCCCCCCAGCGAGTCCTGCAGCAACCTCGTCAGCTTGGAGTCTCGATAAGGCACGTGGAGGGCTTTCTTCGTCTTGTCGCCCAGAGCCGAAATGACATTGCCCAACGCCAGCTACAACGAGAACTTACATTAAAATTGCCGACGTTGTAAGGCCAAATTATCATTATGGAATAAGGCGACTTAATGCCGGAAGTGTGTAATTTTAAATGCCAAACGTAAAGTACACCACTGACCATAAAACTGTATATTTATGTTATCGAATATATGATTCGAAATTATTTGTTGCTCTCTCTCTCTCTCTCTCTCTCTCTCTCTCTTTCTCTTTCTCTCTCACTTCCTGGGATAGAACATACTAAAAATTTCCTGCATGAATTTTTTATACAGCCACTTAATGTTTTTAAATGCCAATTTTCGTATAAACATTGCAAATACGGTTTCGATATGCCATTATATTTTTGTTTTAAACGTACCGTAATGAACCATTTGTTAATGATTTTTACGACAATTATCCTTAATAATGTTAAAGTTACTTACAGATCCGTTATAAGCTGTATCATAATGATTTCTAATTATTCTTCGTTTTATCGAACTTTCCGACGATATAATTTATGCATAAAATATAAAATATGAAAAAAGTATGAAAAGGCACCATTGCATGTTTAAAGGCCATGGAAAATCAATATACCGATGATAAACAATAAAGTTGTTATAAAGCAATAAACACAATTTATTTCAAAACTCGATTATCGTGATTGTGCAGTTATTCTTGACTTCTTGCTAATAAGTAAATTAACGTTGTAAAACGATGAAATAAATTTCATCATGATTGATACATGATAATTATTAATATAAAACGACAAATTAGACGGTAAAAGTAAATAATCATTGTTTGCGCACGCGCCGTCCATGCAGGCACTCGAATCATTAATCTACCAAAAGATGTCGGTAATAATAATAATAATAATAATAATAATAATAATAATAATAATAATAATTACGACGAACTTACCAGTCCACAATTGATGGAAATGCCCTCCTTGGCTCGATCACCCGTAGCTCCGGTCCGCTTCAATCTCTCGGAGCCGGCCAAGTCGACGAAATGAAATTTAGCCGTCAGAGTCTCGAATTCACTGGCAGATTCCATGGCGTTCGTCGTGTCCACGTCCGCGTCGGGGTCCTCGATTTTAATGCAACGCTGCTGCTTCACGTAGAGGGTGAATATCGCATGGGATCGCGAGGACTGAGTATTCATTTGCGTGGAACCGGTCGTTCTGGATAAGGCACCTAGGCGCAGATACTCGAGGGCCTCTTGTGGGCTGGTGACGATGCGGGACTCGACCCCGGCGAGATGGATGTTGCCCGTCGTGTCTTCGTGGATACGGGCTCCCCCACGCGGACCACCAGGCTCAAGAAGGTCCTTCAGATCCTCATTGTAGAGTTCCAAGAATTGCGCTGTCACCTGGTTGATTGTAATCCTATTAGATGCTACGGTACTCGCTACTTCCGATCGATAATCCCACAATGTTGAAATGCCATTCTCTCTCTCTCTCTCTCTCTCTCTCTCTCTCTCTCTCTATCTCTCCCTCTCTCCTTTTTTACTCTGCTTCTTTTCTCTAATTTTCTCTCTTTCTAATTCAATGGATATGCCAATTTAACTTTTCACATAGATGCGAATCATCGCTGTTTCACTTTGGCGTGCGTAACTTCGCGTGCATCATATGATTAAAACAAGATATTCAAGGCGCGATTCATTCTTACATTTCGATAAGAAATAATAATAATTTTAAATGTAAATTTAATTCTTTCTCCAGTAAATTAATACGGATAGTAGATTGGAATTTCAAAATATGAGACTCAAGGGGCAGATAAATATAGATAATAATCAAAGAAAAAATCTTTTGTCCTAACATCTTAGTTTTGGATTTGTAAATAATTCATAAACAATGAATTATTCTTTACACAAAGGAACAAAGCTTCTTTACATCGTCTTTTAATTTAGTATTGCAATTCTTTGTACACTTTTAATAACTATTCATGACATAAACGTACAATTCATCATTGATTGCATAACTTTTTGAAATATCAGAAGTACCGAATTGTTCTAATATGACGAAAAATATATAATCACGACGACTTAACGATTAAGAATATGTAAAATAAAAAATTCTATACTATAATAAATATAATATGATATATGATATAACAAATTTTTCTACTATAATTTTAAATAATTGCTCAACGAAGGCAATTACAATGGCAATTACATCAAATAGCTTATAGTAACATTTGAATTAGCCTAGTCACTTAACACGTTTCAAGGCCAAACCCTTGACAATAAATTGTATACCACTAATGACACTAACAAAATTCGAATAAGACTTTCAATTCAATTTCAATTATATTGTGTAATAAGATAGTGCCTTTAAGCAATACCCGACCAATATTGCCGATTCAACTGCTTATTCGTTAATGTAAATCTCCATGATAAAATCTAAGTGCCCACGACGATTTTTAAATTTTCCAACGCGACATGAATTTGTTGGGCATTGCTTTTTCACAATTCTTCGGGTATTTGGTAATGTTATTGGAGGAATATGTAGCTTAGCCATGAAGCATTGGACCGTATCGCTTAGCAGCGACTCCCACGAGTTTCGTAAAATCCTAGACGCATATATCGCGTATCATTTATGAATTACGTGTCTCGGATCATTTTAGTCATCTATGTCATCTCATTCGGCCTCTTTGTAAAGTCGTAGGTATTATGTACGCGTACTCATATTCGGTTACTTGTGCACTTTCGCTACGCTTTTTTTTCGCAAAAACATTGCACTCCATTCGAAATGGCGTTAATTATCGGAATTAAATGAATAAAGACACTTTCGTATCGTATGTATGCATAAGTTAGATCCCTTGAAAGTACTTAAATTAATAAAATAATTTATTTTGTGCGTTAGTTAAACAAAGGCTTAAGGAAAACAGGGGATTAATGTTATTAATTAACTATTAATAAAAGTTCAAATGAAAATTTCGAAATGGTGAAGTTAAACCTCATTTTGTTGTAGTATGCATACACGCCTTGTTTTAGTAAAACTATTTGTACTGTTATTTCCGTGCATTCTATGACTTTACATAATTCTGCATTGCAATACAATTAAGCAAGTTATTATTACAGGCGTTATAGATTTCATTGAGAAACAGAAGCAAATATTTTCACATTCCATTGATGACGTCTCGATGCTTATGATAATTTAATACTGCGTGGGTAATTTCCTTTTTCATAGCATTTCCCTAAACAGTATTCGAGCGATTTAATTCATTCGAAATCTTTTCTACGACACGAACTTTGATTTAATTTTATCGACAAAAGAATGAATTAGTATGAATTTTCATTAATTTTGTTCGAACAAGCTTGCGTGTAAATTTTAAATAAAATTAATGTAAATCTATTATTCGTATTTAGCCTTAAATTATTTAACATATTAATTTCAATAAATTTTTCAGCGCTAAATTATTTAATAAATTCTCATTTTGTTTCGATGAATTAAAAATTTACAGATAATATTTAACGTTAAAATTCATTCGATTGATTCTTTCAAGATTTTTCGACGGATATTTTACGTTGCAGCGTTTTAATATAATTTTTTAATTTTTTAATCACTGACGAGTTGATCAACTCTGAATCGAGGAAAAAATATTAAATATAAAATGTACTTTCATTTAAACAAAAAAAAATTTATACTATTGAAATTCAACAAAAAATTTTCATTGTTTTTTCAATCCTATTATTAGCGAATGAATCTAGTAAACTTCAATGTGAAAAGTACAAATGAACATATTTTTCGTAATTCTAAAGATTCAAATGAGAAATACTGAACTATATCTGACAAATGTACTGAAAATTTTTATATTGAATACCAAATAAAATTTTAAAAAATCGATAAATAAAAATGAATTTTGAATGCTGAAACAAATGACCAGCAAATATTATTTAATTTTACAGTGGAAGAAAAATAAGCCACCTGCTTTGGAAGTTTATTAGTGCTCGTGGCTCCTGGTGCCTGACCAATCGCAATCAATTTCTTTAGTCATTACAGATTGATAACGGAGGGAAAATACTAGACAAACCTTGAACTCCGGAGGCATCTGGGCGCGTTCCCTGGCGCGCGCTTGTTTCTCCGTTATGCCGTCGAAAAGGTGCTTGATCGCCCTGGGAATAATCCCGGTCACGGTATCGTCGATCTCTACGTCGAAACCCGTGCCCATGGTGTAGGTCTTGCCAGAACCGGTTTGTCCATAGGCGAAGACCGTCGCGTTGTAGCCGTCGAGGGCACCCTCGACGAGTCTCGCCACGCACGTCTCGTAGATTGAGCATTGGTCGGAGCTCGTGTCGAAGACGTAGTCGTAGGTGAAGGCCTTGTCCGGCCCGAGGAACACCTGGGGCTCACCAGTCGGCACTTGGGTGCATATTCGGCACATGTCGATCACCTCGCGCGCCACTTGCGGTCGGATCCTGTAATTATAACACTGATTCATTCCACCCGTTGCCACGCAGAAGTCAGGTATTATTTACTTTTGGGGGTCGATCTTGGACGCTCTAGCCACAATAACTCTCATTCGGCAGTCAGACTACCAGTTTTTTTGTTTTTTGTTTTTTTCAAGCACAGTTTTAATTATACTGTCGAGATAATATAAACGGGATAAACGAACTGGCCCGGAATTTTTTTGTCTACACTTTCTTTATTTACTGCTCAATTTTCGACAAAGGAATTTATCAAAATAATTAATAGTTTTTTTATGTAATTTTTATCCATTCAGCAATGTTCGCCGAAACCTTGTTAAGCGAATACCCTTTACCGTAATTTTATTTATCACTGAATTGCACGTTCATTAGAAATTATTATTTTAATAGGTTTCAAATATATTTGTTTTTTAAACAAAAGAAGAAAAAAATTAATTCTGTCGGCTGTAAACTTCGATGTATAAACAAAATTGTATATAAAACAATAATTTATGTTGTTTAACAGGGCTATGTTTGGCATTGTCTACATCCCGATGGTGCACCATATATGCATAGACTTTTATCATATGATAAAAGAAGGATATCGAATTGCATATTAATCAAGTACACAATTTTTATTGTACTTATATATAGCTCTATCAACTATTTTACGTATAAATATTTCATTATTCTTTTTTGAAGTTTGCGAGAAAAAAAAAATGAGAGAAGATATGTATAATATTATTATACGAATAATAATTCGTGTAACGAATCGGCATTTTGCTATTGCAAACTTTCCAATTAATCGCGTTCGAAGAAAAAGTTGAAATGTATCGTCGGTGCACACGAATCGTTTATCGATATACGACAAAATGTAAAAAATTATTTTTTCATCGTACAAAATCGACATGATTTCTTACACCATCCCATTCCAAAACGTGTGGCTTTTTAAAATAACTTCTAGTAACACAAAAATGATATTTTCATACGCTTTTAAATTATTTTTCTACTATCCATACGTTCTCTTTTAGTTTAATAATTGAATAAATTTCAATAATATTTTTATTAAAGTGTTATATAAATAATTAAGTTATTCATCTGAATATAATTTTCAAGGCAATTAGATGCAAATAAACGAGTTACATTTCAAATTCAATGCGAATACGTAGTTATGTGCAGACTTGTGTATTAGGAAAACTACATGCATAATAGAAATTAACTGTTTATTATTCGTACTTAACTACAGTCATAAGTCCGTAACTATTAAGTCACTACTATCCACACATTTGATTATAATTATAAGGTTAATGTCCTTTACCCGTATAAGCGAATAAAATTATCTAATATTACATATAAATGCAATTAAATGATGTTACAGTTAATTAAATATTGTTGTAATTTTTATGGATAAGAAAAAAGAAAAAGTAATAATTTGGAGTGTCATCATTCAGAGACTTATTATTTTTATGTTTATTTTTCTTTTAATTAATTTAATTATCTTGAAATAGTCAAGCTCAACTCAGACGATAAATATAAATTGAAATCATTTTTAAAATGAAAAGTGATTTTATGGGATTACTTATGGGATTATAAAAATAATAAATTCAGTGCCGAATGTATAATATAATATAACGAAAGTAATAAATAAGGCAATGCGGCGAGATGTAAAAGTTAAGTATCGAGATCCGAGATAGTACTTTCATATTTCTATAACCAACGTTTCGAGATACGCCATAATAAGTAGCGACATGATTAGAAAACGCAAATAAATATGAAACAATAAATAGGTGGAATATCGTCAAGCTTTTGACGATAATCAACAGACTAATTAGTTTTGAAACGAGGCTGACATATTGAAATGAAATGACGCATGTAAAAGATATTACCGATAATTTTGAAAATTTTCAGTGCAAATATTAAATATTTAATGATATATTTGATGTTACTTTGTATATATATATATATATATATATATATATATATATATATATATATATATACCAAATGCGCGCGCGCATGCACACAGGCGCACAGACACGCACGCATATATTGTGATTAAGAGCGAAAGAGGAAAAATAAAAGTGCCATATCTAATCGCGCAGCCTCTTAAAAGCACAACAAACCGACTGCATTCAATAAAGTTACGTGTTTGTTTTTATAAAGAGAATCTAAATAGCGGATAGAGAAATATAACAAATTAACAGGGCGAGATTCGAAGGCGTAGCGATTGAATCGCGTGAGAAACATTTTTTGACGTTAGAATCATCGTATTACGTATGACGGTGAATTTCAATAAATTAAATGTTTTTTCTTTCTCATCTCGCGGTTCGCTACGTGCATCGATGCAAAAGTGCGTACGCGCGCAGCTGATAGATTGCTGAGCTAAAAGGAAAAACAAACGTCGGCGGACAGAGTATTAACATATTGCATAACTCGAGCCTCGGAAGAGAAGGAAAGAGGAGTCTTTTTACAAACGTCGCCATTAAGTCGACGCGCGAGTAAATTAAGCGGCCGTGCATTCTCAGAAGAATATGGAACGAATGGGCGAGCGGAAAAGCGGCCCAGTTGGCCAAGTGCCGGAGGACCGACTTCTCGGTACCGCTCTCGTCTGAATAAAATAACCCGCCTCTGATTGGACGGTTGTGCCTGGTTGTGCACGGACGGCTCTAAAGATCGAGCTGACTTATGGGAGAAGTTTAGTGGCTTCTGCGTACCCGACCCTGACAAGGAGTCATGAATGAAAGCTGTGCGTGTGCGAGCACCAGGCTTTATCAATGAGCCGGACCGAGGGAGAACAGTATCGCAGCGGAGAACCGGTCTCTCGAGGAGGTGTGAGCGAGCTGCGTGGGAGTGCATGCGGTACGAAAACAAGGTGGAGAGTCACGTCTGAGGGGCCGCAGTTTGTTTTCCCGTCTTTGTCGTTATCGTCGCCGTAGTCGTCGTTCACTCTCTCACTCGCTCTTCTTCTCGATGCACCAATATCGAGTCGAGACTAGCACTCGAGGTAGCTCCGCAGCTCTCTGCTTTCTTGTCTTCGTTTTTTATTTGGTTTCTCGTCGCCGGTGCTTCCAAGGCGATCATCACCGCTGATTGATTCGTTCATTCGGTGGCCTTCGGTCGATCGGTTGAGAGCGGCTTGGCCGGTCGGTTAAGTGGCCATCGCCGCTTATTCCACCGACTCTCGGCCCTATGAACGCGGCGGATGTTAAAAATAACTTTCTCGGCGGCTTAGCTCGGAAAACACAGAGTCCAGCGAAAATTCTTCCTGACAACTTTTGGCCTACCTTTTCTCGCGGTAAACGCTACCAAAAATAAAGCGCATGACTGAAGGGGGTCAACTTGAAACGTGGCGGCAATCAATCGCTCCCGGGTACTTCCGAGATGATGATGATGGCCAACGTTACATAAACCTCGCTTCGTATACAAAGAAAAAAAAATCAAACAAACAAATAAACAAACAAATGTTAGAATGACTCTCTCTCTCTCTCTCTCTCTCTCTCTCTCTCTCTTGCAGAGTCGGAGAATGATGATTGTGCATTGGGCCGAGAGTACGCACAATGAGGCATGCATTTTTTGCGGGAAGAAATGATATTTCCAAGTCGTTTCTTGGGCATCTATCCATTGGATCGAGGCGTATTCCGAGCAATAATTACGACAAGGTCTGCGTGAACAGGGATGGAGAATAGTTCGATTAATGGATTAAAAAGTTCGATTAATCAAAAAAGACAGAAGAAAGAAATCCTGAGGAATAAATGAACCAATGCCGAGATCTGAGATTTCATTTGCCGAATCGAGAGAGTACGAT
>NW_011948444.1:972869-1013039 GCF_000503995.2 Ceratosolen solmsi marchali
AGGGGGGATAATTTATCTCTATTCTGACACGATTCTACTCGGCAGAATGAGAAAGGCTCAACCATTTTATTTTCAATCTTTGAGTAACAAGTACTTTTGCTTTTCTCTCGGTGAAACGAATATTACTCTTCGTCATTTTATACTTTTAATAAAGCGCCAATAATCTATAACGAATCCGTGGAATTATTTCAACCATATTGCACTTTTAAACGATTTATATTTTCCATTTACAGATTAATATATTAAATCAACATATTGATATTTCTTTGCGTTAATTTTATCGCTATTTATCATTTAAAAAGTTATTCTATTATGTTCGAGGCCTTTATCAATTTCACTGATATGCTTAAGATATAACGTAAAATATATATACATACACACGTCAAAAGGTATACCAAGCTATTCCTTATATAGATAAAATAATGTACAGTTGAGACGTACTGTTAGAGAATATAAAATAAATATAAATTAAGTACTAGTGAGATATTTTAGGTAAATATGCCGAAAGCCAAGGCAAATTTGGGCATTGTTACTTATTTTATTTAATTAATTTGTACAGCATTTGATTTTGTTTTATTGACTTGAATAGAAAATGCTTATTTAACCGTTTAATTACATAGCCTTACTTATTCGATTTTGTTGATTATCCATTGGAATCACTTGATTAGGCTTTCTTCAATTACAAGTTGTTATTTTATTTATTGATAATTCAAAATTTACTTTTATAACATTGATTTCAGAATAATAATAATAATAATAAAATAGGAAAGACAAAGTGTAAGGTACCGAAATAAAATTAATATAATTAATAATATTTTCATATGATTTCAAATTTAATAGCCTCCACTTAACGGTTGATACGTAGTACTATCGTAAGAAATTTCCGAGTACGTGGTAAGGTCAAGGACCTTCTAATGCTGATTACAGGGCTTTGATTCGAAGATGAATTGCACAATGTATGAAGCTATGGGAGTAAGGAAATACTTTGCCATAATATTATTGACGATTGTCAATCGGCAAACGTGAATCGAACAAAACTTGTGACTAGTTTTCTTTTGTTAGGTTTTTTTTTTTTTTAAAGAAACTTTTATAATTGGCAACTATCATCAGTTAGATTATATTTATCTACTTTATGTAGCAACGGTCTTGTATAGACAAAATGAAAATAACACGAAGTGCAATTGAAATAATAATGGAAATTCGAATATTTAAGTAATCACTTTTATTAAATACGTAAATTAATAAAACTAAATGTTGTAATAATCGAAAGAATTATTTTTATTTTTTTTTTCTTAAATACAAAATATTTCATACATTCATAATTGGTTAGTTAAACACGTGTTCATTGCTTTTTAACATTATCAATAGATTTGGAAATTGCATTTAAAGAAATTGTAATTTACTATTTGAAATTAAGTAAGAATATTATTCGGGGACATCCAAATAATTATAAATAATTATTAGGAAATTAATCAAATAATTTTCTATTTTCCTGGTTGAATAATAAATAATACGCTTGGCGTGTGTGCATTTTATTAAAAAAAAAAAATATATATATATATATATATATGCGCTATAGAAAAAGGTGGGAATATTTTAATAATAATAATAATAATATAAATTGTAAAGTAGAGAAAATCGAGGGATGAATAATCGAAGGCAATTAAGCTCGTGCCAAACTACTTGAATCGTAGCTGTAGGTCCCATTAATTCTTATGGCATTTTAATTTAAACTTCATCGATCGAATTGCAAAAAAAAATATTCAATATAGATTACCGTAATGAAAACAGTTTTAATATTTTTAATAACAAATGTAAGGTAGCAGGACCTTATCCAATATATAATAAATATAATGATGGTGAGTGAGCGACATGATAGGCGAGTAAATACGTATCTTAACGGTCGTCAAAACGACCGATCTTACTTATAATCCTTTTAACGATGCTTCGATAAAAACAATGACGGTAAACCAGCTAAATCAAAATTCTAAATCTAAATAATAAAATTGATCAACCGCTCGATTAACTGCAAAATTGAACTCGATGGCTCATTTTCAGCCTAATGTTTATATTAAAGGCCCTCTCTCGTGTGAGCCAAAAGTGTTAAAAAGTCTAAGGCGCAAATAATTAATCGGATTTGGTGCAGAAGGACAATAGAAACGCGAAAGAGCAACAAGAGGTGACTCAGGCGGTCGTCTTACTATGCGCCATAACAGGTATAACGGCCATAACGATCGTAATGGCCTTTGGATAATAAACGAGGCGATTTCATATTCACATGAAGCGAGAGAGGATAGGAGAATAGCGGATAATCGAGCGGAGACGACACGCGGAACAAGTAGTAGACATTGATCGGAAGGACAGAAGGACGGAAGATCGCGTTCGTTCGGTGGCTGTCTCATATCGTAAAGCGACTTACTTACACCAGCTCAAGCACCCACGCTAGCTTTTAAAAATGGATATTACGTGCGCTTAATGTAAACAGCGGCGTCTCTTCTTTAAAAGCCGCCAAGGGAAATAAAAAAAATGACGTGGTTTGCGCGTGCGGGAGTCCTGGCGCATCCGGAGGCCTGCGAGTTGGCGAGTTGGCGAGTTACATTTCATTCGAGACGATTGATGGCGCGGCTCATCGATACTCTGGCAGCGCTCGTTCTCTTCGTATACCTCGAATAAGAAATGCTAATGCTTCGACCGACGCCTTTTCGCGCTAATTACGCGCTATTACTTTTGTTTACGTGTCGCACGTGCGCTTTTGGGCGGCACGTTGCTTTTTACGTTTGACTCAGTGACTCTCAGCGATTCTGCTTGACAAAATATACGAGCGAATTCGAGATACCTGAGCATGGCGTCGCTTAATTTGCTTAGTCGCTTTATCCTTAGAGAACCTCGTAACGTCCCAACACTATCGAAGTTTTCTTAAAAATTTCTCTCTTCTTTATAAATGTAATTGGAAATTACATAAAGAGTACATACATACATTATTGATATATTTGAAAAATTGCAACATTATATGTACAAGACTAAATGCCGCTAATATTTAGTCATAAATATCATTTACAGTATTATAGTTTTTTTAAATTATTAACATTTTTGCGATACTCTTCGAGCATACGCAGTAGTATGGTAGAGAGGCAAAACAAAGGAAAACAAAAAAAAAACAAAAAAAAAAAACAAAAAAAACAAAATACAAGTTAGAAAGAATCGTTGAAAATATTTTTGTTTAAACATATCTTCCCGGTATAGTTCTCTTAGTTTACCAGGAAAAACTAGGGTTTCCAAAAAATGCGCCTACCATTTAACATTACAATGTAAATAGTATGATGATCGAGTGACATTTTCTAATGCCTATGTATAAAAGCAAAAAAAAAATAATAATAATAAAAAAATATTTATTTAGACGTTTAAATTTTTAATTTTTTCCTTCTCTTTCAATGGTATGTTCGTATTTTAGTAACAGGCGTAAAGTTGCTTTTGTAAGCATGAAATTAATGAAATAATCGTAGTAAGTTATTATCCAGTAATTTTGTTGTGTAAAAATACAAATTTGGTAACGTAGGCATAAGGCAAGTTTGTGAATGGTATGGATTATCTATTTTATAATTAGTGTTTCCGTCCATTAAAATAGTTGCTGCATTTATGAAAATTTATGATCGATCTTTATGTATCAAGCAGAACCTTGATTCGAAGGATTTTTTACTAGGAAATTTTCTTGGCTTTTAATTAAAACATAATACCATTATACAATAGTGAATTCTTTCGTACAAATAGGAAAAAATGATTTGTAGTTTTAATATAAGCTGTTTCATGGATTCGTATCCGCAATGAATAATTAAAAATGTAATTGAAATAAAAACTGCATTGGCGCGAATGCAATGCAAGATTTAATTTTTTAATTTTCATTTTTATTTGTCATGCTCGGTTAATTGAATTTTAATCGTTAAATAACGAGTCTCATTATATTCATAAATTGTAAAACGTTTTCATATGCGTGTCAATTTTTCAAAAATTATTTGTAGTTTATGAATAATGATTAACTCAATGCTTTGCATACTACAAAAGTAAGAAGCATTTTAAGCTTCTTTGTTTTATCCACATTTACTCGAACTTTATGACTGTATTGTAAATCATATAAAGCAAAATTTACGATTATATAGCGAATAAATTATATTTAATACTTTATAAGGTAGTTTTTCAAATTTAAAGTAAATAATTTGATTGTAACAATTAATTGATGTGTATATATATATATATCTATATACATATATATATTTGTAAGGTTTTGAAATTATTTATTCTAGCAAATTGTTATGGCAAAATTTAATCGTATGAAAAATATTTTACATACAGGATAATAGGAGGAATTGTCAATACTCTTAAGATCGGTCGCTTCCATGAAAATTTCGACTACAGGCGAAAACTATCATATTTCTTTAGAATTAAGACATTAATTGCAAGATATTAATTAAAAGTAAGTGGACAGGGTTCGTGATCCAGAAAATATACATATACTAAAATATACATGCATAAAACCTTCTAAATCTTGTGTCTTGGTCCATAGCAATTACCACTTCAATACAATACGAATGCAATACAAATCTCCCGGCGCGTAAGTTTATTAAAATCAAGGCCTATATTTTTAGTCATAGTTATTGGTAATAAACAAGATATTGTTTTAAACAGTCCTTGCAAATATTCTTATATCGAATATTAATTGCACAGACGCGCGTGGCTATATGTAACCATTGATTGTGTATTCTCAATGTGAGAAGAAAAACATTTGTTCGTCGTCCGATGAGATTCCCATCGAAAATTTCCCGACGCCTCTTCATTTCATCTTCATTCGAGCAGGAAAAAAAGGGCTCGAGAGCGTCATACGCCATACCATTCGCAATGAGAAATTACGTTTGCCTATGCGAACAAGTGCAACTGCATGCGCAGGCGAATCAAATAGCATAAACAGGTATAGCGCAAACTCGCGGACCGGCGATTTCTCTAATTAAAGGGTTTTAGAATTAGCAGTGCGCGAAAAAAAGCAGTTCGCAATCAATCACTTTCACGGAATTGCGAAATGTGAGCGAAACGCAAACATTCCTAGCGAGCGAAGTGGCTGCAATATGCGCGTGAAACGGCACTTGCTTACCGAGCCAAACAAAAAAACACAACAAATGCGAAATTGAAAGAAAAACGTAAAACATGTGGTGACCAGCATCAGCCACGCAGCGACAGCAGCAGATGATAATGATTATCCGTCGTTTTCTCGACATTCGTAACTCCCACGCGCGTGCGACCTCGAAAAATCTTTCATTCCGTGTGCATAGAAGGGATCGAGAAAAAATTGTAACGAAAGGATTTCGCATACGTATCCTGCTTTCATATTTGGTTATGAGGATACATGTATGCATAATTTTAATGGGATAGCGACTGAACTGCATGCGTGCTAATTGCAAAACTGGCGTATTATTTTTAACAGTATCGTCTCGCCGTTTGCCGGAAGCTCATGTCGAGTGCTCAAACACATTATTCAGTTCAACTGTCACGACTTTTTAATGAAATGGCTTATTAAGTTCTTAAGATCTCATTCTCGTGAATGATTGTGCGAATTTGTTTTAAGGCTCGTCTCTCTCTCTCTCTCTCTCTCTCTCTCTCTCTCTCTCTCTTTGACTGGCACGCACACGCGCGCGCGCGCGCGCACACACACACACACACTCTCTCTCTCTCTCTTTATATACTTTGTCTGTTTGATCTGTCTGATCTATCTGATCTATCTGATCTATCTGATCTGTCTGTCTGTCTGCCATTCCCACGCTCGATCCAAATTTCTCTCACATTGTATACTCGTTCAAATTCGTAAGTCGTGTTAAAAATGCTCGTTTTTCAAGTGAGAAGAAGGAAAGGGAGTCAGTCGTCGTTAGCGGAAGCGAGTGATGGTGAGAGTTAAGGGAATTTCGCGAAATTCCGGAGCGGCAAATCGACCGTAATCCAGCCCACTTGTCGTGGTTCCGAGGGATTTCCTGAGCTGCGGAACTTCGACGTAGCTAGCCGCGGACGGTGGAGTACCTTGTATAAGAGGTCGAAACCATCAGAGCGCGGTCGCGATCGCTTTGGGACAGACAGCGTCGGATCAAAAGGAGCGAGGAGGCAGGAGGGGAGACTCGAAAGGACGAGTCGCTGAGAAAAGGTCGGATGCGAGGATACGAAGCGGCGCTATAAACGTTGCTCCCGCACAGACCGTTCGGGGATCATTGTAAAGGAGGAGCGGAGTCTAACCTTACGCTGCACACGGACAATAGACCACTCGATCGGTGCTATCGACGCGCGCGTTCGCGTTTGCTACGTACAGTTGCATACTCACCGGACAGCGACGCGTACACTGGAGTCGTCGGCCATCTCTGCTCGTGGTAGCGCGGTGACTTCTTCGACAGACACTCGCGCGCCTTACGTAGGCTCTTGGCGCCCGGGCGGCGAGCTTCGTTGCTCCTACGGGAGGAGTGCGGAGACCCGAGGAGTCATCGCCGTGGCAACGATAGGGGTTGTCACGAGGGTCCGAGCTTCGGGGAAGCCCGGACTCAAGCCAGTCTCCTTTGGCTCGTCTAACGACTCTTAGGCCTAAGTTGTCCCGCAGCTGGACGGAGACTGACGACTGACGACTGACGACCAACGACGAGACGCTGGCGCTGCTTGCACTATTACACCGACAGAACGGACGGTGTCGCTGTCGCTTCTGCGACTCTCCGCAGCCGTTGCTGCCCCTTCCCCGCAAGTGCGACCGTGAAGCCATGCAGAGCCCGTATATGGCAGACATCTTTCGGGCTTCTCTCTCTCTCTCTCTCTCTCTCTCTCTCTCTCTCTCTTGATCATTTAGCCTGCCCTGCCTGTCAGGCACGAGCAGTCTTAGACGGCGGATTATATGGGGTGGGGATTTAAATTACCGGCAGCGGTGATGGTATGGTAACTGCCCGGATACGTTGTTAAGGATCGGGGACCGTGAGCGCGACGAACACGGCATTCGAAAATCGGAGGCTAGTGCTAGACGAGAGCATCGGTGATCTCTTCCCGTCGCGACATCTCGCGAGCCCTGCGCGGCTCTACTTTTGCTTCATGGGTCGATCATTTATTGGGGCATTTTCGAAGCAAATTGTTAAAAACTCTTGCGGCAGCACTTTTGACGCGTGAGGGGCGAGTGTGTCCGCGCAATTTCCGCGCGGACACATTAACGCGATGGACGTAGCTGTTGCACTAATCGCAACGAATCTAAAAGTCCAAGTTCCAATTTCGCGAATGCTTACCTTGAATTACCTTCGCGAGCAACAATAGAATTTTTTTAATCAGCCTAGTAAAGAATTCTAGCCTCTCTCTCTCTCTCTCTCTCTCTGTCTCTCCGCTCCCTCCTCGCCCTCTATTATTTGAAAATCAATATGTTTTTACATTTGGCCAAATGTCCTTAAGATCGTTCAATGCCTAGTCTCATCACGTTTCTTCATCAAACATTTTTTTGTTTATCAAGGCTATTGGCTCTTGACTCTTAAGATTTATATCAATGCTTCACTCAACGCTTTAACGACGCAATCGAGCGTTCTGTGCAAAATATTTTGCGATCTTATGAAATTACTTGTCATTATGAACAACAGAAATTTCCATTTCAATCATTTGTCACATGCATGCAATTATACTATTTTCATTACCAGACTCACCATCATTCGTAATTTTAAAAGTAATTCTTAAAAGAGAATCTAAATAACGAGAACATATGACATTATGTTCACAAAAATATATATCTTCCTTTCTATTTTATATTGTAGATATTGCAATTTAATATTAAAAATAAAAACGCTAAACAAACGTCGTACATTCAAGGTAATTTATTTTTCGAATTCGTAGTAAGGCTAAAAATATTTAAAAGACGTAGTGTAATTTAAACGAATAACAGGTAGAAACTACACAACGAACATAATATTATTCTTGCACATACTTAAACGTGTCAATAAAATTAATTATTTGTAATGCAATATAGCTGTCTTACTACAACAAGTAAATACATATTGAATATTATAAGGGATTTAAGAATAATAATCGAAATATATTATATTTAATGCATATTCTATTTAATAAAAGTTGTTTGGATGAAAAGTACATTGTGAGCAATAAGTTACAATTGTAACATTTATGATCTTAGAAATGTATTCAACAAATTTATTTACTAGTAATGAAATGTAAGTCTAGCTTCGTAAGGATTCAGGTTTTAATTTATTACAAATATAAATGCATCATATTAAAGTTAATGAGATCCATCGTCTGTCGCAATTTGTCATCTTGCTGCATATTATCGAACCATCTTGATACGTGTACATGTTCGGCTTTCTCTTGCGGAGTCAGTCTTTGCTGCAATACACAAGGCAATTTCATTTATCCGATAGGCTCTTAAGCGCTACTAATTTTTTATCTTACCATTAGTCCATGCAGAGCATAATAAAGAGTAATATCGGCGATAGTTTTTTTGGTTCCAGAAACGTAGGTACTCATTTTTAGTACGCTGTTCAATTCCTGAAATAAGAATTTACACCTCTTATCGCTCGTACAACATAAGCATAATATAAAATAACCATCTCACAATACTCTAAAAAATACCTTCAAAACTCGTTTTTCGTTAATTGAATTATCTGCATAATTAACACAAAGTACTGCATATTCTAACCATTGTCGTGTTAAAGCTTGCTTGACAGCATCGTCACCAAGAATAGCAGGATATTTAGAATTTTTCACAAGAGCTTGAACAATTGTACTGAATCCTTCGGTGCTTTGATTTTTTATCAAATCATCCGTGACTATTGTCTGAAAATATAAGACGAATAGTTAATCGTGAGGAATAATATGAACCTAGGTTATTTATCCACTATATTCCGTCTCACTTTAATACCAATAAAATTGGAATTTCATTTGGATAGTAAGAGATTCGATAATTTTCGGGCAAGTGAAATAATAATACGTTTCGTTCTACATTTTTTTTTTTTTTTCGTTACTCAATAATGGGCAATTTCGCAATTACAATTTAAGAACAAACTATAATCGTCATAAATATGCTCTATTGTTGTAAATAAATGCTTCTTGTCAATCGTCCTTGTGACCCTACTACCTCTCTCACCTGCCCTAATTGTATTGAAAGAAAGAAAAGAAAGAAAAAAAAATTAATGGAACATTAATTGATTAATAATATACGCGCGTAATGATAGATTAAAGTAAATTAAAACTGAGATGGGAAAATTGTATATAACCTCGGCCGGACGATAATTAACAATTATTCAAATATCTCGATTTGTAGTCGTATAAAGAATCCTATTATTGTATAACTATTCATAAAGCTCGATCGAGGATTTCCAAACTTTAATTTGAATTTCAATTTTAACGTTTAATATCGTGCCAAGCAACGACGAAGGGGAATCGCGAGTAGTTAGAAACAAATGATTAAATCAAAGCACATAGATTGCTCGTCCCCTTTGCTCCGCAGCTATCATCATTACCAATACCATAAATCGTAGTATGACTTACATTATTTTCGGAAACGTAAAGCTTCCCTGGCGAAACGTCTAAATACTGTGATATTCTTTGTACACACTCTATATTACATAATACCATTTTTGCGGTTGGAAAGAAAATAATAGACTGCGCGATAAGGTGAAGCAGCTCGTCGAGCAAAAGCAGGAGTCGCACAGGATTCGCAGGTTGCTAATTGACGCGCACACCGAGTCTCAATTCGGATGTTTTCTTTCTTCCACACCCTTATAAGAAGGTTATGCGAGACGCGATTGCGTCTGCCCGTAAACACTGCATGTTTGGTAGTGAGTTTAGGCGCCGCCATTTTGGTTTTTGGACGAATCAGCGAGGAGATTTACCCTGACTGTAAAACAGCTGTGCTTCTTTCGTAAACATTTTTGCCGGTTATCGGACAAATAAAAATTGCAAAATTTTTTATTAGTATTATTAGGGTGGAGGGGGGGGGGAGTAAGGAACTCGGCTCGCGGGCTATTGCAATTATCCTTATTATTGTTAACGAGATGAGAAATGAGTAGTAGTCGCTCGAGTTGAGTCAAGAGGTTAGTAAAGTCGGTTGAAGGAAAATGTGTTCGCTACGAAGATTTTCATTTTCCATGTGGAAAAGGTTTATTCATTATCGAGCGCAGCCCGAGCACAAATTCGAATGGATACGGCCTACTGGACATAAAACAAATATTCTTGTATATAATCCTATAACAAGGGTCAAAACACCCCTGATCTTAAGAAACCATAATGTTATTACGTGGTACATGTGTGGACCAACTGTCTATGATACATCTCACATTGGTCACGCCTGGTATTTGCACGTGCACTTGTAATATGCTTTGAGCAACAAAAAAATTCATTTGCTTTATTATGTTTTAGTACATATGTGAGATTTGATATTATTCGGAGAATATTGTCGGAAGTTTTCAACTACAATGTTGTATATGTAATGGGAATGACGGATATCGATGACAAAATAATTAATAAATCAAACGAATGTGGTGAAAGCTGCCAAAGTATTACGCATCGTTATGAGAATGAATTTTTTGCAGATATGGATTCTTTGAATGTTTTGAGACCGTTGGTAACATGTAAGGTGACCAATTATATCTCAGAAATTGTAGCGTTTATAGAACAGATTTTCAGTAAAAATGGAGCTTATGTAGGAAAAGATGGTGGGGATGTGATTAAGTTATATTAAATTATAAAGGGCTACGTTTAACAAAAAATCTGTTTATAATGTTCGCTAGGTTCTGTATATTTTGATACCTGTAAATATTTGAATTATGGAAAATTGAAACCTCCGCAAGTAGAGGGATTTGATGCTAATAAAAAATCGCCTTTGGATTTTGCATTGTGGAAAATATCAAAGCAAAATGAGCCATTTTGGGAAAGTCCTTGGGGTCGAGGTAGACCAGGTTGGCACATCGAATGTAGCGCTATAGCTAGGTAATCATGTATTTAATAACGATCTGAATGCCTATGTAGATTTAAATATTAAAATGTTTATATCGCTCTTTGTTTTTAATTATTTTTCAAAAACGAAAATTTAAGGATTTTATGTTTTTATTTATAAGCACAATATTAGGTGATAATATTGACATACATAGCGGAGGAATAGATTTATCGTTTCCGCATCATGAGAACGAAGAGGCCCAATCCTGCTGTTATCACGATGTCGATCAGTGGGTTAATTATTGGTTAC
Organism: Ceratosolen solmsi marchali; assembly: GCF_000503995.2. Taxonomy (NCBI): domain Eukaryota; kingdom Metazoa; phylum Arthropoda; class Insecta; order Hymenoptera; family Agaonidae; genus Ceratosolen; species Ceratosolen solmsi. Next base: position 984,109 of record NW_011948444.1, read on the forward strand.
ACACGGGCCATTTGCATTTAGAAGGGGACACAAAAATGTCAAAAAGTTTACAAAATACCATAAGCATATCTAGCTTATTAAATATTTGTACAGCCAATCAGTTTAGAATGTTATGTCTGCTCAGCGATTATAAAAAAAGTAATATTTTCAATGAAAACAATTTATCGAATAATCTATTTAATAAAATATGATACACACAACGTTACATACAACTACTTTATTTTTAGATGTTGTATTCTCGAATGACTTAGTCGAAAAAGCAAGTACAATTCTGAAAAAAATTGAATTTTTTCTATGCGATTGTAAAGCCTATTATTCAGGAAAATATGAAATGTGGGATATAGATGCATCGAAGTTACTTAGCGTAAGATATTTAATGTAAATTAAATACAGCGCTTACAATGATAATAGTCATTTTAAATTTTCAATTTGTATAGTGTCTGGATGAGACTAAAGCGCAAATCAATGCTGCATTTGCAAATGATTTTAATACACCAAAAGTTATAGCAGAAATTTTAATATTAATTTCAACTGCAAATAAAATGATGAAATCAGAAAAGGTTTAAGAATATTCGTTTATAACGAACTTTTGCTTTTGAAATTGAATTTTATCATTACTTTTAGACAACAACCGCAGCAAGGAGTATTGAAACTGTTGCCGCAGTATCAAATTATATACAATCTATTTTTGCAAAATTAGGCATATCTTATTTGAAAACCTCCGATATGAATAATAATATTTCTAACATATTAGACACTTTAGTGGAATTCAGACGTAATGTTAGAAATAAATCTTTAATGGCAAATACAAAGGATATTGAATTATTGAAGCTCTGCGACGATGTTAGAACAAAATTAACTAGTTGCGGCGTTGAAATAAGGGTAAAAGATTTCATTTTGTATTTATTTTTTCTTCTTTTAATCAAATTTACAAGCATAATAGCTATAATAGATAGATTATCATTTCTTTGAGATAATATACCGATATTTGCAGGGCAATAGAATCTTTAATTTGATTTTCATCTTTGGTCAGAATTAAAAAAATTAAATGCAAATTTCTCATTATTTATGTTTTTTAAATTTTTTCTTTATATATTTTACTTTAATAAAATGAAAGAGATAGGGATTACCTATTTACTGTAAATAAAGTATATTTTCTCTATTAACTGTTTTATTTTGTATTAACATTTGATTTTTGAACAATATTAATATATTTATTTTAGGACCATCGTCAAGAATCCTCTTGGATATTAAAAGAAAAATAAAAAATTATTTTCCACGTTATATTGGATATAAAATTTATTGTCTATTATATAAAATATATATATATTCAACTAATAATTTAAATATTATTTTCATCCGTATTAACTTTAATTTTCTTAGCATTATCTTCTTCTGTAATTACTTGTTTTCGTTTCCTTTCGGACTTTCTTTCCGTTAATGTTTTACGCAATCCTTTCATTTTCCTTGTTTGTATCGTATTCAATTTTTGGGTGCCTACGTGTACTCTTCCTAAAGTTTTTCCTAAGTTATCTTCACTGATGTTCTTTTTCTTTTTGACCTTAAATATTTGTATAATTAGTATGGCGTATTTAATTAAAAATAAAAAAATGTATAATACTTTACTCAATAAATCATTTAAATATTACCTTCAATTCTTTTGGCTTTTTGCAAGCTTGTTTAAATAGATCATCCGTAGCGAGTTTTGTCCTTCTAATTCTTAAATTCATACGTGGTCCTATTTCTGCTAATTCAATTCTTGGTACTCGAGTACCTGACTTTTTTAACAGTACTCTAAAATAAAATTTATTATAATGTAAAATTCTTATATTTGACGTTTGAAAAATTGAAACTTATGTAATGGTACAAACTTATAACTTCGGAAAAGAATACAATTATCGTTAGCTGTAAAACTTAATACATGTTCCAATCCTTGCAACCTAATTTGCTTAACTGTTTCTCGTTGAAACATATCGATCAATAAATTCTTAATTCTTCTATATTCGTGATTACTTTCAAATAATTCTCCCTGAAACACTAACATAGGTTTAATGTCACTGGAAATTTTTTCTAATTTAAAATTTGTTAGACATTTATAGTCCTCAACACCAAATTCTACTATATCCATTATAGTATGTTCAAACAATCGACCTATTATGAGATTGTTAGGTCGTTTTTTATTATTGTTTATTAGAACAAACAACGAAGCATTAAACTTTCTACCAAAATTTTCAAGTGGTGTCGGATCTTCAAACGGACGTATATCGTTTCTCCTTTGTAATATTTGCCCATATGGTTTCTTTAAAATATACTACAAACATAAAAATGCAAATTTGTATAAATGAGAATAAAATAAAATTTACTTTACGAAAGAAGGCGTAACATTCATTTACCAAATTTTTCATGCAACTTTGCAAGACTTCTGTTGTTTTAAGACCTTTTATGAAGAACGTTTGTTTAGCATTTTCAATTATTTTAGGTTCTCTTTTTAAAATAGCTTGTTTTCCTTTATGTGTTTTGGGCTTTCTGAAAATTATTAAATCTGTGTGCAATATCTTTACTAACATAGAGGTTAGAATCAGTAGAAAAAAATATTTATACATACATAATTCGTTCAATTACAGGCATTTTTTATTCACCGCTTTTATTAAAAGCAGCCGGCAACTAGATAACTAAAACTATTAACTATTTTAACAATTCAACGTTCGTTACAAGTTTCGTTTGTTTATAAATGTTCTATAAACAGTAGTTATTAAAGTAAAATCACAATGCCGCACTTTCCCACGTGGTGTGTACATTCTGGTAAATAAAAAAATAGCAATGGGGACGTTAAGATAGATGCAAAAAAAAAAAAGATGGAATATTTGCAATCAATGGGAAATGCGTATATTATGTAACTGACTTTTTGTCTATTTTATTTTCTTTTTTTATTCTTAACAAAATCGTAATGCCAATATTTACTACCTAATATTCCTATACAGTGAAAATTAAACTTTAAAATATTTTTAATCCTAAAATATAAGATATCAAAATTAAAAAATAATAAAAATGTTCGATACCATATTTTTAAATTAATTTATACGAGGCTTTTCCAATTTTTAAAGTACAGTATTCACTTCTTTGTGATTTTAACAAGATATTGTGATATAACAATTATTTCTAAGCAAACTTTTCCGTACTCTTTTACTTCTTACACGCGGAGCTTTATTGATGATATCCTGAAATTATGGGAAACGGGTTATGCATAATAATTATGCGTTTTATCGAATAAATGTATTTTAAGACATATATAATCATTGTAATATATTGAATTTTTAAATTTGATTAAGAAAGTCGTAATATAGAAATTCAAAAAGTAATCTTAAACGTGAAAATGGCTATCATTTCATATTTCTAACTATGTTTAATAAAAACTTTATTTCAGTTAATATTATGTATTGGATTATCTTGGAAAACCGATATTCCACAAGTTATTCGTAATACATTTTTTTTTAATCGAGCATTGATCGATCATTCTGCCAGAATGTCATATTTAAATGCCGTGATTTTTATAGCAAAAGTATTGCCTAAAATTTCGTAAATATGTTCAAAATTTGAAAATGACCCATTACTTTTGCCAATTGGAAAGTAGAAAGTTGCCAAAAATCCACTGTAACGGTGAATATTATTCATATTCGGTATAAAGATATATCGATTAAATTGAAGACAAACTTATTGCGGCCACTGTATGTGCATAGTTCCGCTATACAAGAATAGAAGCGACAAATAGCAAATTATTGTATAAAATGCACTAATAATGTACACTTCGGAGTTGAATTTTTGTTTCTTCTCCTTTAAGGCCTGCAGCCTTACACTTTCGTAGAATAACAATTGCTCGGATAAAATTTATCACATATTCAACGTTCTGCTTAATGTTAATGCTCATTTGCCCATGATATTGTCATAAAGTGCAACTAGATATTATGGAATATTTTATTAATAATGCTTAGTCGTAAGCTCGAATGAATCGATAATGTTATAGTTTATTAATTAGTATTAAATTAATTAATATTGCTAGCTTAAAAATATTGTTACTCGTGGGATAATAAAAGACGGATATTATTAACGTTAAATAATGAAACAAATTATTGATTAGTTATAAACTCAATATCTTTCTTTTTCTAATATATACATAGATAAACAAGATCGTATTATACTACACATAAAACTCTGCAATTCGTTGATTTTATGTATATCGATAGCATTTCAATACAAATAAAATATTAGGAAATATTTTCTTATATATACTGTTTTTCAAATCACAATTTCTTTATTCTTCGCATTAAAATTTATAATTGAAAATTATTAGTCCATGAAAGATTGGCCAAATCTAAGGAAATTTACGGTAACAGTAGGTTTTCCAATTTATCCTATTCAATGGGGATTATTGTCTTGTTTCTAATAATCAGTATTTCTTGAAAATAAAATTAACGTGCACCTTAATGAGATATTGTGCACTAAACAACCTGGCATTTAATGGGTAATGAAAAAAATTAATATATAAATTACTTTATTTTATCAATAATTTCTACAATAATATCTGTAGATTTTTTTAGATATTAATAATATTATAGATATTAATAATATTTAAAAATTAAAATTTTAGTAGTATGCCTTTTTTTTTTCTTTTATATATATTCTAATTATCAACTTTTGACAATTGGTTTAATGAAATTAAATGTAATTACAGATTCTAACCGAAAAGTATATTCATTATTTTACAATTGAATAAATAAACGCAATAGCGCGTAATGCATTCATTAAAAACATTTTCTTTTAATTTACTGTGAAATTTGCTTTAATTCAATGATGGTTGTTGAAAATTTATCGAAATTTGTTATTCGTTTGAAAAAGTAGTTTTCGGCCTTGACTTAGATAAATATATTAACAGTATATTACTTGTTACAAAAGTAAATGGTGAAACGTTTTATGATACAATATCAAAAAGCGATCAAAAGATAATTTTTACTCATAAAAATTGAGATATTAATCAAAATATAAACACAATACTTTTTATTCGTAATCTCTTTTGTCGCTTACAATTACGAATGATATACGAGTGAAATAAGTATTTGTTTATTATGAATTTGAAAAAATCTCAAAGCTGAATTCTAACATTATTCTCTTAATAAATTTTGTGCATTATTTTTCCCATCGACGATAAGTAACGCGAAGCTTCTCTTATAAAATAAAATATTAATCGGAGATTGTTTATTATGTATATGGTAAATTTACATTTATAATAAATGTTCTTATAAGTCAGTTATACATAATAGCGACTAACCGGTAAATTGACCGACCACTTATTTCATTTGCTACACTCGCGAATCTTGTTTGTTCATTTAAGACGATTAGCCTATCGTAGCTCGTGTAAATCTTTGATTTGTGCACTATATCAATGCGTAAGATTCTCTTGATCGAGAAAATTATTTTATCTACTTAACTCTTTATTTAACGACTTACAGCAAAAATTAAAAAATGTTTCCCATTATCATAGTAAAAAAAGATAAAAATTATCCTTTTTTTGTGTAAAATGAATTGTTTGTAATAGCATATTTAAGTGAACTTTGTATAATAAATTTATTTTATAAATTTTTTCATTGTTATTTTTATAATATAGTAAAGGATTTACATATTAGTATATTGTTATACGATTTATATTATAATGATAATTCGTTTTCGTCTAATACGATACGATTATATTTTTGTAAATTTACTCTTTATATTTTCACAAATATAAATAACAAATACGTGCACGTGTGTTGAAACAGGAATTTAATAACACTAAGCTCCATTTTTCTATGTAGGTAGTGCAATCTTAAACGTTTTCTAAAATATATTTGGATTATAATTCAATGTTTACTTTAGATACTGCTATAGACAATCTATACCAATGATATATTTTATAGATATAAATTAGGTAAAACGATAATTTTAGAGATGAAAAAAATATATTAAACTTCTAGATTAAACAGAGGTTATTTCTAAATGTGAATAAATATAAAGTAATTCATTTTTTCAATAATTATAGTATTTAATTTAATTAAAAGACTTATTGCATAGCTAACAGGAGGTTCTTTTTTTCGACATGAGAAATAAAAAAATAGCAGTTTGGATGGGAATATTATTAGAATCGATGTTTATTTACGAGGTAATCATTGACGAATTTTAAATAGAGCTCCCTTTACATTTTTTTTTGTTTTTTTTTTGTTTTTTTGTTTAATTTAAAATATGAATGCATCTAGATATAAGAAATTATCATTGAAAATGTCCCTGTAATTCTGAAAAAGACAATATAATTAATATTTATCTCAGTTTGAAACGAAACAAAAGATATTTATTTTTTAGCTTTATAAACTTGTTGATTGATTGTTAATTTATACGAGCATTATATTCAGTAATAAAAATAAAATTCTGTACTTATTTATTTGCTTTATTTATAAAAGAATTGAAAATTTGCAAGTCATTTTATATTTCCATTCGATTCTTCTTTACTCATCCATTATGAAATAGTTGAATTTTTTATCATTACAAATGCTATTTTTATTTAAGATGTATAAAATAAACGTAATTGTAATTCCTGATAAATCTATTGTATCGTCGATTAGAGCATTAAATGGACTATCAATGCTTTGGTTAATAGGGATATAAATAATTACTATCTATCGTTACTTAAAGCCATTGTTTAATTTAAGATTTCATATTTTTACATAATTTAAGCTTCGCTACATAAATTTCTAAAAGTTCATCCATTTAACATACAAATTACGTACTATTTAAAAGTACAAATTACAAAAAAAAATGCAACTTGCAGTTGCATAACGTAGAATGATGTTTTACAATTGACTTTAAAATTTACTATGAATATAATTTTACATAAACAATTAAATCACTATTAATATGAATACTAAGAATTCTTGTTACTTAATTATATCAATAGAAGTTGTATGTTTGGTCAATATTAAAGTATTTATGTAATTAAAATACTTTGCAGTTGTCCCTATTGTAAGTAAATAATTCGAATAAATGCTTAATGTCGATTATAGTTTCGTTAAAATAATTAATTCGTCGTGTGATTGTTAACAATTTAAATACAATAAGAATATCTTTTGACTAACATATATAACAATATCGGAGATGGATATTGGTAAGAAATTTTTGACAAATTAAGGATTCATTAGTCGCCTACTCTCGAGGAATATTTTTAAAACATATATATATATATATTTTTTTTTTAATCGACATATTATTTATCAAGATATTACTAGGTGGTATAATTATCTTGAATAACGATAAAAAATTATGCAAATTATTAAAATCAGTAATAGAGATAAAATTTACATTAATAAATAAACTGTTTGTTAATATAAAGTTAAGCCAAATTGCATAACTTTATTGAAAAATACATTTTGCATTCACGTTGAAAATTAATTTTTTTCTTTGTAAAAGTTGCAACCGATAAAATATACATGTAACATATGTAAAATATGTATTATCGGGATTGATTCATTCATCTCTTTGCTTTCATCAAAATAAGAGATTTTGGTATGAAACACGGAATGAAAAAATATGACCATAGTAATTAGTTTCAAAGAATGTCGAGAGTATAATAAGCAAAAATGACTACGAGCTTCAATAATAAAAATGCAAATTAGTAGAAATATGCTTTGAAAAATGCTGAAGTGCTGTAATACTTTGCTCGATGCTGTAAAATGATATATGTTTCGAGCTTGAAGGAAAAGCGGCCGCGAACGAGCGACAATTTTTTACATATTAAAATATTTTTATTAACATGCCTACTCGAAATCTAAAATTCAAAATAATAAAACTAACATTTATATTTACGTGGATGAATGATAATGCAAGCAATTTCTTGATTGCAAGCGAACGATAGCGTATTAAAGCGAAAATTAAAAGGAAACGAAGATAGAAAAAAATTAACACGATCAAGTTGAAAGGAAAATTGTAAATTTATTTTCGTAATAAATAATAGTTTAAATGACAAGTGTTGTTGTAAAATTTGTAAGGAGAGCGTTGCGTATGTATGGACGTAAAGGAATTATTAATTCGAGTTGACACGTTAATGCACGCGTGAAGCACAGTTTTAAGATACAAAAAGTGTTGAAATTTCATGACGGAATAACATTTTTATCCAAAATTACTTGCATGTGAATTTAATCGACTACGATCGTACCATTTCACGCATGAAAAAAAAAAAAAAAAAAAAAAAAAAAAAAAAAAAAATTAAACAGCTGAATAATAAACAAGCGCTGAATCGCGCGACTTTAAATTTCTTTTTAAAATTAGTTGTAAATTAACATGAAAGTGAAGCCTCGTCTGTGCTTCCTTTCAATTCTAGTGTTCGTTAAATTATTCGGCACAATAAGCATCGTGACAATTTTTTCATTATTACGTCGCGTAAGTCTAGCGTGCGTAAAATGTCATTTCCCGCCATTGTGACGTAATTCTTATAAAAATTAGATAATCGAGATGCGTCCATGCACGCGACTATTGTAATCGGGATGTCACGCCATCATCGGTGCATCTGTAAATGTCGTTAGGAAGTCGAGAGCGAGTGTTTGCATTTGTCAGGAGGGAAGACAGACACGGGAGGGTTGATAAATCATCATCGTCGAACTGTCTATAAAATAGGATGAAAATTTTTCTATCGATCGCCAGTAGGGTCGAGTCGTGCCTCGATATGCTGCACGGTTCGATGCAAGGGGTACACAAAAACAAACAAAAAAACAAAAACAAAAAAAAAACAAAAAGAATAAAAGAGAAACAAAAAAGCATATATATAAAGAAAGTTGTCGACATAATCTACGGACTATGGAATGTGCGATCGAACGCGAGAAAAGTAGTCAACCTGCCGAAAAGATACGGCCCACAACGGATTAAAGCCGATTACATGTTGGGTTGGGAGGGTGGGGAAGGGGGATGGGACCTCGCGTGTCACGACGAGCTACGATGAGCTACGACGAGGACGGCTAGTGTGTAATTCGTTCCGCCACGTCAGACTTCTCCAAGGTCCGATAACACGTGGGTAAATCGATGTCCCGCGCCGCGATATATTATCCTATTTATTATCCGCACCTTCGACGCTATGCAAGTCGCCCAAGCAAAGACGAACTCTATCCTACGGACAAACTCAATTCGAAAGTCGAGCGTACGGGGGAGGGGGGCTGGAGCGGGGCGGGCGAATGGGGAGCAGTAGTCGGTCGTGTCCAGGAACGCTGCTAAATAACAGCGAGCATTCGAAATATTTGCACGAAAGGCGAGATATTGCCAGGGATTGTGACCTTGGGAGGAAATGGAGCCGCATTTGCATCTTAATTTTTCAATTTATCTCTTACCTTTGTCATTGTCGTCGAGCGGCAAAAACCGGCATCATCGTACGCTCTACTCTACTCACTTGCTCAATCTCTCACTCATTCTCTGTTCTCTCTCTCTCTCTCTCTCTCTCAATCTTTCTCTCTCAATCTCTCGATAATCCAACGATTCGAAAGAGCCGAGGGATAATTATCGAATCGGTAATGAACAATAAGAAGCCACCGCCGCTTCACCGCTCTGTTTAATCTACACTTAGGTAAACGCGACTATCAGCCTGGCTAACGTAATAATTATTTGTTAATTTTTTATGAAACCGATAATGCAAAGGCAAGATGATGCAACGATCGTTAACGTTAGTAGACATAGTGGACGGACAGACATCGATCGCCACTTGTCGTTCGTCTATGCACGCATAGTGAGTGCTCTACATACATAAGCCCAACTACTAAATGGTCCAATCGCATTATTTATTAATAATTAAAGGCTGCATTTGCGTATTCGGGGAATGTCTTTGTAATGTGCAACGACCGCTCTTTCATTGGCAGAGTGGAAGCTGACGGGGCGAGAAACATTGGCCTCATCCGTCATCATAGAACGAGACGAGAGACGGTGGCCGTATCGTTCGTTCCTCTCTCTCTCTCTCTCTCTCTCTCTCTCTCTCTCTCTTAACGAAAAGAAGAGGGCCCTAAGCAGTGGAGTCTCTTTAAGGCGACCTTCGTTGTCATCGAAGGACGTGGCTGGAGGACGGTCGGTGGTTGGGGCGCGCTCGGGGCGACTTTGACGAATCGGGCCGTTCATCGCTTTATCGATCGTAGTTCGTCGCGTTGCTTGCGCGACACGGATCCGATCGTCCGATTCCCTCTCCTCCACGGCCAGCCAACGGCGGAGCGGCGACACGCGTGCCCGAGTCGTGATTTCGCCTCGAGGCGGCGCCCGACGTCGCACTGCGCCGGCAAGAACTGCGGCCGTACGGCTACGGCTGCGGTTGCGGCTACGGTTCCGGCTGCGGCTGCGGATGCGGCGGCCAGTGCCAGTGGGGCCAGCCGTTAGTGGGGATCGGCACGAGGCCGGTGAATTATCGAGCGAGTTCTCGTGTCTCTTTGGTTAATGGTCGGTGATTGGCGGCGTCGGCCAGTGGGACGAGAGCGCCAGGTCGAAAGTCAGGTTCCTTGGTCAGGTACGATCGGGACGCGGATCGAGGCCATGGCGACGACGTCGAGGAGAACATGCGTGGGCACGACCCTGACCGAGATCAGCGAGACGGAGCAGCGGATTCAGGCCAACGGCATAACCTCGCGACTCGGTTGTCGAGTCAATAACAACGGCTACGCCAAGGCACACCCAGCCAACGGACATCCGAGGGTGAGTTACGCTTGGTTTGGCTCGGTAACGTTCGGTTCGGTTCGGCTCGATATTTGTCAGTTTCTCTCTCTCTCTCTCTCTCTCTCTCTCTCTCTCTCTCTCGTCCATCCACTTGCTTCCTCCTTCTCCTTTGCAATTAGATGCATACACCTTATGGTTAACGCGGACTATTGTCGCACACGATCATCATGCGCTCCTTTCTTCCTTCCTTCTTATATTGTCTTCAATTTATTTTTATCGATCCCCCCCTCCCCCCTCCTATCCCGAATATCTCACTCTCACATGCCTTTTCACATTTCATCGATCTCTCTTATTCAATCGAATTAATTCTTTTTTATACGCTTTTTACCGGTTAACAGTTTGTCACTCATCGCCTTTCATATGCATTAATTAATTTATTTATTTATTCATTTGTTCGTTTATTCGTTCATTCATTCATTCATTCGTTCATTCATTCGTTTACGTTTTAGCGGGTGCGGTGAGCGTAAAGTAGTATAATCGAGGTGTCCAACGCGTTTAGCCACATGGCTCTGAACACTTAGCTCTGTAGCTGCGAAAGAGAAATTTTCAAATATCGAATGATAGTGTACGAGAAGCGTGAGACTTAAGTAAATTAGTATTTCATTAAAAAAATTAAAAAAAAAAAACGCATCGACGAGGTTTTTACGTATATGTGTGATGTGATGTGCCGTGCACTGTCGTATAAATTTAAAAGCGGCTTCTGTCCCCTCTATCTGTGCAGCCACGCTTTCTCTCCTCTCTCTCTCTCTCTCTCTCTCTGTCTCGTCGTACGTAAATAGTATTATATCGTTTGAAAAGCCCGTCTATTAAATGCCCTTTTATAAGAATTTATTTAATTTATTCGAGTAATGCTCTTTCGATGCTGTTATACTGTAACAAGTTTTAGCGAATTATGTCGAATGTTCGATAAATCGTGACCGCTAAAATATTGTTTACTATTAAAAGCGATTTTATAATTGAAAATGGAATAATAGTAATGCGCTTTGTGAACAATGAGACCGGGGGCGGCGGCACTATTACCTTGCCGGCAAGCAATATTATTCGCTTTTATTTCCTTGCTTGAGATTAAAGAAAACCATGTTATCATATTGTTATACATTTTGTTACATTTTACCTCGGACAATTCCATTTTTCCATTTGCAGTCATTCCATCACTCCATGTAATCGACATTATACAATCGGCATTAATACAATCGACTTATATAATCCCAGATTATATTAATGTTTAAGTTAATGATGCTGCGTCTTTGTTTACAGCCTTGTCCCTTGAGAGGTTATATCGTTTGCTATACTTTATAATATTGTGATCTTATGTTTTATATTCAGTTTATACGTGAAAGTAAAGATGAGAAGGAAAATCGAACGTATCCGATCAAATTGTCAAAGTACAACGAGTCATTTGAAAAAGTGCCATTTATCACTGCTGCTCTTACTCACTTTGGCTTCTATATTCTCATGTTCTTGGGATTTATAAATCAACTGCTTTTTACGCCAAATGTTGCTAAAGAGCGAAAAAGAAAGGTGTGTAAATTATTTAATAATCTAGTGCATGAATTATAGAAAGTTTATGTTGCAGGGATATGCTCCTCTTTATGAAAACTTTGAACAATTCTATTTACGATATGTCTATAGAAGAGTGAGAGATTGTTGGAATCGTCCAATTTGTTCGGTACCTGGTGCAACAGTCGTGCTTAAAGATCGCACGACCAATGATTATGGCTGGACGTTCGAGTAGATATTACTTTCATACCATAATGTTTCTACTCTTCCTCGATGCTTTAAAATCTCGTTTACCAATAATTGTTATTTATACTTTCATCATCAATTGTTCGTTTCTGTATTTTTCTTCTTTGTTTTGTTTTTTATTTATTTATTTAATTTTTTTCATAATACTATTACCCATAAAGTGCTTAAAAAATAATGAATAATTCTTAAATCATGGCTAGGATTTGTCTTGTAAAGATTTTAACAATTTAAAGATATGTCATTTAGAAAATTCATACTACAAGGTAATAATATTCTGTATACGAGACATTTGGCTACAATTAAATAATTCTTTGCGACAGATTTACCGGCACCGAAACCAAATGCATAAATCTCGGCTCCTATAACTATCTGGGATTTGCAGAATCAACCGGACCCTGCGCAGAGGAAAGTATCCGCACTTTAAAGAAATTTGGATGTTCTAGTTGCAGCAGTAGACTGGAATTAGGTAAACGATGAATAACGATAATAGCTGCCATTGGATAGAGTTATATCAAATGTAATATTATGAATTTCAGGTAGTATGCCTATACACAATGAATTGGAACAGCTGACAGCTCGATTTTTAGGCGTTGAGGATGCCATAGTTTTTGGAATGGGCTTTGCCACAAATACTTTAAACTTACCATCGCTAGTATCAGCAGGCAGTCTTGTTCTAAGCGACGAGAAGAATCATGCATCAGTTATTCTAGGATTACGACTCTCGGGCGCGATTATTAGAGTTTTTAAACATAACAGTAAATGCAAATTTTCTTGGACTACTTATACTTAATGGTCGACTAAAAATAAAGAAATTGTACAAATATATTCCAGATGTTAAGCATTTGGAAGATTGCTTGAAGAAAGCTATTTTATTAGGTCAGCAAAATACGGGCGAACCTTGGAAGAAAATTATCATTGTTGTCGAGGGAATCTATTCAATGGAGGGATCTATAGTTCATCTTCCAGAAATACTTAAACTGAAAAAAAAATATAAGGCAATATATCGATTGTGAAAATTTTGTCATTAAGCGCGATGCCAGGGCACATCATGACACATTGCTATATAAATATTCTCATCCGTAGGCATATCTTTATTTAGACGAAGCACACAGTACAGGGGCAATTGGAAAGCGTGGCCGAGGAATATGTGATTATTACGATGTCGATCCACGAGAAGTCGACATTCTAATGGGCACGTTCACTAAAAGTTTTGGTTCAGCCGGTGGCTACATCGCTGGCACTAAGGTAGCAAATATTTTAAGAAACAAACATAAGAATACCGCTGTTCACTTATTTAATTCTGCATTTCTTCAGACACTGATCAATTATTTGCGAGTACACAGCCATGCACACTCATACGCAATGTCAATGTCACCTCCCATAGCCCAGCAAATTATTACATCGATGAAAATAATCGCCGGCGAGGATGGCACCGATGCCGGTAAAAAACGAACGAAACAGTTGGCGAGAAATACCAGGTATTTTAGGCGCAAACTAAATCAAATCGGTGTAATTACTTATGGAAATGAAAATTCACCCGTCGTGCCGATGCTCGTGTATCTCTTCTCAAAAATTGGGTAACCCATAAGCACGTGAGATATTAACAAGTCATTTCTCTTCTTTTAGTGAAATATCTTTTTTTTTTCTCTCTCTCTTTCTTATTACAGTTCCGTAGTGAGAACTCTAACGACACGTAATATAGCTACAGTTGGTGTTGGTTTCCCAGCAACGCCACTTATGGAAGGGAGAATAAGATTTTGCCTATCAGCCGCGCACACCAAAGAGCAACTTGACTATGTACGTTCAATTGGTATATCTATGATGATTATTGTCGTTGTGTAATATTGGTAAAGAAATCGCGAACAAAATGATTTCTAACTGGCACGAGAGGATAATAATCACGTGTCACGGACAATCACATACCCTTCATTGTTACTATTACGTTGTCATTTTCTTCGCAATCACTTTAAGCCGTTTATTCGCTTTTCTAGGTATTAAAAAACATCGAAGATATCTCAGGCACTCTTGGATTAAAATACTCAAACAAGCCGCGCGATCCTAATCCAATAGAGTATTATTCAGATAGTGAAACGGAATGACCTACCTCATAGCATAATAAGGCCAATACATACGATTGAATTTGTCGCGTTAAGGGCGGCGGTAAGGCGAGAAGAAGTTTCCAAATGGTTTTTTGAAGCATATCCACGATTCGCTTATAGCCGTCAGATACTGGATTGACATGTCATTTTACTCGAGCTTTTCAGTCTCCAAAGTCAGGGTAAAACGATTCAAGAGCGATGTAAAATAATGAAAATAATAATAGATGGTATAATTATGTATAAGAACAATGACGAATAGACCAAATATGTACTGAGTTAATTTGCGGCTTAGCAAAAAATTGGTCGGTCTTGAGATTTGATAATATTTATATCAATCGATACATCCTTCGATATGTATATTAGCAAATCTTTGGATAAACAATGAATAATAGTACATTCATTAAAACTTGTAAATTATGATTGACGCTG
This sequence comes from Ceratosolen solmsi marchali, assembly GCF_000503995.2. Classification (NCBI taxonomy): domain Eukaryota; kingdom Metazoa; phylum Arthropoda; class Insecta; order Hymenoptera; family Agaonidae; genus Ceratosolen; species Ceratosolen solmsi. Next base: position 999,138 of record NW_011948444.1, read on the forward strand.
CCTTAAAATACTGCATCCTCGTTATGCGGTATATATAATTTAGCTTAGCATTTGAATAATTTATGAGCTTCTATAAATAATTTTTCCAAATATTCTCTAATTTGAAATCAGTAAACAATGTTATTGCTACATAGATTTATGCGATTCAAATGTTTCTGTTTATGTTGTAGAATTTTGTTTTTTTTATGTTTATTAAGCGAGACTTTAAAAACTTATCTACTTTTAATAGAAATGAAATACATCTTATATTTCTATAAATTATATATGCACACATACAATACACTCACATACACACACACACACACACACACACACACAACAAACAAACAAACAAACAAACAAACAAACAAACACAGAAACAGACAAAAAGAGCAAAGAAAACTCAAGTATTTGTAAAAATTGTTAATCAACATTAGTTATTAAATATATTATTGAATAACTAACAATTACTTATTTCAAATTCTTGAGTTTGCATTTGACAGCAATTCACTTACAATACTATATAAAAATAAAATTATTTTTTAAGATTCTTAATCTTGATTTAGATCTTTATTCTATTTAATTAATACAAGGTGACATAAACGATAGGCATGAAATATATAGGGTATCTATTTTAAAATATAGTTTAAACTTTTTAAATTGCCATAGCACTTATTTTTATAAATCGCTAAATTATTTATGTTAACCATTATATGCTTAATATTGTTTTTTATATTATGTATTTAAACTATAAAACATCTGTTATCTTACTTATAACAAACAAATAATTGATACATATATTATAATTTTATATTTGTATATTTCATATTTCAAGCACGTACAAAAATATAAATGGAATATTTTTCATACACATAAGTCTTGACAATGCCTTGGCTACTAATGCCCATATCGTAAGCATATCTTTTGAATGTGATTTCACTTTATACACGCATACATTCCCAACGTGATCACGACTTTATTTTTGTAATAAATATTGGAATAAAATTGTTGCGCAAAATAAATTAGCATCGAACGGCGTAATGGCTTTGACCTAGTTTGAATCTTTTTCACAAGCCTTCAAAATGAAGCGTGTCTTAGGAGAGTTTGTATTCTGTTCAAGATAATGCTGTTTAAACAAATACAATTATCAGGTCCAAAAGGTGGTCTTATTTCCAGTGTATCTTTAATATATAAATTACCTTTATCTTCTGAGACAGGAAAATGATTTTCTAATAATAATTTAACTACCGAATACTTTCTTTTCATCAGTTCCTGTTCCGGCATATGTATTTCTGGCGCAACAAACATTTCTGGTAATAAAAATTCATTATCAAAAGAACATTCAAATTTTTTAATCGCTCCTCTCATTATGATTTTTAATTGCATCTTTTCCTCTCCTTCTTTAGGTTGCATTAATACAATACTAAATTAAATAAAATAATCGATGAATGACGTATTAATGAATAATTTTTAATAATATTTTTTTAATGTTCGTAACAGACGCTCATATTATAAAAGATTTACGTTATATATTGTAAGTATGAAGAAAATGAAATCCTAACCTCTCCGAAACTGGATCAATCGTATATACAAAGCCAATGTGTACATTGGAATCTTCGGTTGTGATTGTTACTTTTTTGTTTACATAACTTTTGTATAGAATTGGATCGCTTGTGTAAATTTTGTGCAAAATGCTGGTTGAATCGTTACTTACTTCCGAAGACATGATTAACGGCCTGGTTATGTCAATATAATCGACTGCATTTACTAATTGAAATCAATTGTTTATTGAAATGAAGAAAAACCGTTTAAAAATATCACTCACTGACTAATATGACTTTCAAAACTTTATTTTTTAATTCAATTCTACGATCGTCTCAATTTAAAATTACCAAGCCACTTTAATTACGTCGTAGTACCAGCGCCATACAGTTCTAAAGCCTCCAACCATAAAGCGTCGTCAGTATTGATATTTTTACTATTTCATATCGGCGAAGATCTATCTGCCCGTCCATGGTAGCTGGTACCATGTGCAAATGGATAGTGATTAGGTCTACGATTCATGCTTTTCCTATTTAATAAAATATATTATATTACATTGTAAACTTTTGAATAATCTACTCAACGCCCTACCAGTGCATATGTATTAAAATAATTATTGACTATGAAATAAAAAAAAAAAAAAAAAAACCAATAATCTATTAATAATATGAAAATTCAGTGGTATTTTATATTTTATTAGTAAGTATTATTAAACTCATTACATTGCCGTTATAATGAATAACTGATTGAACGAATTTTTAACTTAAGCCATCCATTCGCCCAGTCGAACGTGTAATTAAATTAATATAATTAATTACGTTCAAACCACAACTACGTACTCTATCACACGATTTTCGATTTCATTAATCGTCTACTTCGTTTATTTTGTGACTTTTTGAAATCTACTTTCCGACATTGATTTTTTCACTTTTTCATTCTTTCTTCCCTTTTCTTTTATTTATTTATTTTTTTGCAATTTAAAACAATAAATTAATGTTTTTTACGTTAGTATTATTTGAAACTTTTGACACTTTATTCAATGAAGATTTTCGATGATCCAGGTATGCCGTGCATGCATTCGGTGCTGCTGACATTAGCTTTTCTCAAATTATTCTAACGAATTTCTAGTTTAAAACATACTATATAAATTGTGTAATTTATCGCAAACATATTTTGTATTCATTTAAAGCGTGTGAACGAAAATTGTAAAATATATAAAATAATTGATCGAAATAAATAAACGAAACCAAAAAACTTCCAATATATCTGGCATTGAGATACGAATGCAAAGCTACAAAAACTGATTATAGAATAATAATAAATTTTAATGTTTATCTTCAATTTAAAGCAGCAATAAACGAAATGTAAAATTTTCTTATTAAATTTTAATACAATAAATGCTCAGTAATTTATTTTAATTATAATCAATTTATTTATATATCCGGAATATTTTCAGTTGAAATATTAATAATTTCTATGGAATTTCGAACGAATGATGAAATGAAAAAGAATATACGAATAACAAGACGAAAATAATTTTAATTTATACGTTATCGATAATAGTTGTATTGATTTTCAAATAAATACAGCTGCATATCAAAAAGTGACGCACAACCGATATTCAGAGATTTCTCTCTCTCTCTCTTTCTTGTTTTCTTCGATCTTCTTCGAGGACGGCATGTTGGGGTGCTAGAACCGGAGTGTCTTGGGACGCATAGTACATTATTGTAATGGCTCCAAATACTCCAGTTGAGTCACTGATGTCCCCATATATGCGTAGCTCGCAAGATCGTACAAATTACACGTTTGTTCTCTCTCACATTCATTAATCCGTGTGTCATCTGCATTTTTCTTTATATAACATATATATATATATATATATATATATATATATATATATATATATATATATATACACATATATATACATACATACGCACACACGCTCATACCCACCCACACACATACACACAAATATGTATATGCATGTGTGCATATATATACACACGCGCGCGCATACTACATACGCGCAGACAAATATTTATGCATACATTTTATGTTTATGTATACATATACCATACCATATACATATACAAATATTTATGTATATATATGCCTATGTATACGTACATACATCAACATATATATATATATATATATATATATATATATATATATAAATAAATATATGCATTCATTACTTTTTTTTGTTTGTTTGTTGCCTTAGATTTGCTTTCCGTAGGCATGCATAGACTGCTAATAATCAAGTCCCACTCACCACGTAAAATATAATATCCGTAGTAAATACCCTTTTTGAACGATCCATCTTTAAAAAATTTTATGTGCTCATACCTTGTACCCACACTTTAAGCCAGTGTTTGGAAGTACGTTGATTTTATCCTTTTTCTTTTCATGATGTACTCTTCGAAAATGTGAAAGTATTGTTACCTATAATGTTTCTTTATGTAGTACAAATGATGTTCCATTCATACTTTTATTACTTATATATTGGACAGCTGTTTACAAATTTATCATATCACATTTATTTAGCCAAAAAAACAATTTTTTTTATACAATTACCCTATGTAGTCGCAATTCTTTTACGTTTAACGTCTTATACAAGTGAATCGCATTTACAATATCATTTTTCTCTTCACTTTTTATCTTTCGTTCATTTCTCACTCGTACTTATATTCTCTCGCGCTCGTTCATTTTCATGTTCTACATCTCTACGCCTCTTTATCATCGTTTCGTATTAACCGATTAACGAATTGTCTTCAATCTTTTTAGTTGATTTTTTTTTCTTTCTTTTTTGGTACAACTCGCACGTTTTCAAGAGTTCAACGATGACGCGATATCCATTAAGGGTACTTACTTCACGTTATTATTTTCTATGACTTTATAAAAAGGATTCACGTATTTATTTGTAGAAAATATTTCTAGATTCCTGTTTACCTACATACTTCAATCCACTCGATAATGATCATTCGAAATCTCGTTCTATTCATATTCATATTAATATTTAAATTCATATTCTTTCTCTCTCTCGCCCTTTTTATCTTGCGTGCGCTCTCTCGCTCCTTCTTTCCAAAAATCATTTGGATTTCTGTTGCTTTTTTGTCACTTTTGTAATTTTCTTTTCTTTAAGGTAATTTCCTCAAACGCGTACGCCAGCGATGCACATTTGAATTAGAAAATAAATTGACTAAGATACAGACAATATGAAATTTTGAAAAATCAGTTTTCTGATAATTTCTTTTACAAGCGCGCTGTATATCTTGAAGCATTTTATGATTATTTTGTACAAACTAATTAAAATAATTAATTCACAGGTAAATTCATTCTTTTTAGCGGTGCAACTAGCTTATTGTAAACAAAAAAAAACTTGTTATATAAATTTTGACAAATCAACTCGTTTGCGTTTGCTTGAACTAAACAATGAATCGATGTTGAAAATTAAGAAATTTGATTTTTCAAAATTTTATTTTGACTTTCATCAACTTAAAATGCAAAAACAATTACGTATGCTCTTCCTTGAGTGAAGAAGGTATTATACACTTTTTCAAGTAAAAATATAGTTTGAGCGACGTAATGGTCCCAGACTTATGTAAATGAATTCAAGCATTTCAGAAATCATATCGTTTGGCTATTGCTCTCAGGATTTGTGAGTTACATGAATTAAAGAAAGAAAAAAAAATAAATAAAAAAATAAAAAAAAATGAAGAAATGCTTTGATTCTAACAAAATGTATCGTAAAAATTGTATTTGTTTAATGTTGGAGGACTCTAAATAGCATTTTACTATTTTATCAAACATGAGCGTATGGTATTCCTTCAAAACACCAACAGTAATTTGCGATTATGTTTTTTCTTTAATTTACATGGTGCCAATAATTCAAGACTCGCAGTTGATATAAGTAACTGTAATATTAATATTATAATACAACTTCACTCGGTTAAAAACACACATATTCGTCTAGCACATTTATATCGCTTAAAACCCTGCTACGGCGATCCCATTTAATGCACTAGATTTTTTATATTTATCTGGTGTTCTCACTCGCACTTGCACACTCGAGTCATCCTTGGCTTAATACATACTTTCAATGATTGTAATCGTAATTATGAGCAAGAAGAGAAAAGTGCACGTTCAGCTGTCGCACTCGTCACATTTAACTTTAGCATAACAAATTATTATTTTTTCAGTGACAGAAAGTTGAACGTTAGAGCTGCCTTGTGTCATAATTATAGGGACTTGACGAATATTAAGATCAAAAAATTAAATGATATTTCACACACGCAAACACAATGTCTCAATACGTTCGTAAACTCACAGAATAACATTACTAATTTTCATTTTAGTTTATTGTTCGTTTACCACCGCATTCCTTGTTTACTATCATTTCTATGTAAGAAACGTAGTTGTTAGTTCAACTGTAAGCGTACACGAAATAGCATCGCCAAGCAAGGCATTTCACATTTTTACCCACAACAAAAACTTCATTTTCATTTTTAAAATCTTATAACAGATAAACAAACAGTCATCGCGTTTCTTTGTTTTACCCTTTTAACAATGGGCAAATAGTTATATTTTACACTCGTCATTTTTTTTTGTTTCTCGTCTTTTAATTAACGTGTGTCCTGTGTTGTACGTTTGCATATTCGATAGTGGTGGTAGGATTGGTTGCAGGTAAAGAAGAACGATTGTACCTACAGCAGAGCGTCATTTGTTCTGGTGTGCAGAAAACATTGATGGGGTTTTCACGAATTATTCAGTCCTGCATTTCTTCTAGAATTTCATAAGGATTAATAATGCCTGGTACAGACATCTGCAGTCGCCTTTTTTCTTCTTCGGCCATACGTAGGGCACTTTCTCTTTCTTCCAAATACAAATCAGAGTCATCCTCGCCGGTATATTCCTGATGATAATTTATCGATTTGTTAAAAATTCATTCAAAATAAGAAACAAAAATACATTACGAGCCTTATAATTATCTTTCACAAAGATAAAAATTAACTATTTTTTCTATACCTTAGTAATATATTGAGAAAATAATGACAAGAATATTGGAGAAAAAAAAAATTTATTTACAATCTACTCATTGCTAATAGTTTATTTAAATTTCAAGCCACACTTACTCTTATTTGAACAAGAAAATCTCTCAAGTGTTCTTTAAAAGCTGGGATATCTTGATTAAGATTAAAAAGACCTTGAACTGTAATCTTAATTTGATTTTCTGTTAAATGAGGGAAAGCTGCATTTAGCAATCTCGCTACAAATTCTTGAACGTACAAAGTGTTAACTGGTATAGGGCCTAATGATACTTTGATTCTTCCTAATTCAACTAACGTAAACATGTATGCCAAAATAGTTGCATGCATTGTCAGACCTGTTAACAAAAGGAATTAGATGAAATTGGCAATTGGGTATAAAAATAATCGAAAGATAAAAGAGTAAAATGAAGTTTACCAGCTGTATGTGATGTATCTGTAACAACACTAAATATATGTTGAAGAATGTCCGTGAAGTATGTTTGATAGAAGCTTTGGGAAGCTTCTTCATGTTTTTCCATATTTCTAAATAATTGATACAGGATTTGTAATCCAGTATCAGCAACATTCCTCATAGTGTGTTTAAAAGCCCAGATAACAGAGTCAAGAACTAATTTGAATTGAACTGGTTGTATCGAAAGGCATGCAGGGAAACAATGAGCATTCACTGCCTATAATATAATTAATTTATTGCATTAAATAATACATACGTGTATTTAAATGGATCATGTAAATTAATAAGAAGATAATATTAAAGTTTCATCACCTGTAGCAATAGGAAGAAATTTGTTCTATGTTCCGGAAATTCTTCAAAGTCTTTGTTAATCATGTCAAGTGTACATTTAAATACAGCTTCAAAAATTTTGGGCACCTCGCTGGTAATATGACCTTCAAGTTTATTTACTATTATGGCCATTGCACTAAGCACTTCAGGCTCTCTGGCACAAGGAATATTTGTCTTTTGATAATCTAAAAGCACTGCATCCAATAAAGGCGGTATGAAATTATCCAAGACCTGAAGATAAAAAGAAAAAAGTAACCAATTATAATTAACAAAATTAATTTTTCATTTAGATGTGAAAGTACACAAATATACCATTTGATGATCAGTACACCTATCAATCCAATCTGCTATTAATTTAAGTGTTTCCTTTTTAACAACTCTCATACTTTTAATCAATGGTTGCTTCATTACCATTTCCCCGTTCAAAGCTATTGCAGCACTTATATTTTCACTCATTACCTATAGTGACAAAGAAGAAATTTGCATATAATAGAAAACAATTGTAATGTTTACGTAAAATCTTACCTTATACACATTTAACATATCTAAATATATTCTCCCTAGCTGAATCATGTAAGGGTGCCCAAGGGCTTTACACGCTCTAACATTTGTTTTGAGAATGCTAGCAAGTTGTTTCACAGCTTCTTGATCTTTCAGTACCTCGACGTTCTAATAAAACATCAACAGTATTAATATTATATAAATGAATTAAAAGTATTATAATAGTTTTAACATACCTTAGCTGCTTGATTAATAATTTCATCCCAAACTTGGTTAGGTAGAAGCATATATTTTTCTATCAAATGCTCTTGCATTACAGCATCTGTTTGCGTTCCAATCATGTATCCTACTGCTTCATAAAAAGTGTGTACCTATTATATGAAATTTAAAAATAATGACATATTTATTAATTTATAAGTATATCACGTCAAGTAATTTATACAACAAAGAATTTATTATAACAGTTAATAAAATTTTCGTTTAATACGTCCATTGAATAAATCATATATAAATTGATCAATTAATGGACAATTAAACATGAAATTAAAAAAAAAATCAATAACTACCTGTTGCGTCTGAAGATCACAAATAATTGTGCTTATAGTAGATAAAATTTCATCTATAAAAGGCATAGCTTCACCAAGTTGTACAGTCACAAAATGCCGTCTACATTTCAGTGCAATTTTAATAAAAGTGTCACAAGCCATATCTTGCACACCCTCGTGCGTTTCTTAAAAGGAATTTTTTTCATTATAAATACATTTGAAAGTAAGTTTCACATAAAAATAAAAAATATGTACCATAAAAGATACTTACCATGCATAAATTCAAAAAGCTTGTTGACAACCGTTTTCAAGAACTTCCAATGTGCTCTTAAAAATCGCGGATATTGACCAACAACATACATAATGTTACTCGCAATAATAGCTTTATTGTCTTTACCCTTTTTTTGTTCACATAATCCAAGCAAATCTTTAATAACTGTAACTAAAAATCTCTTTTCATCTTCTTCATGCATTGCACCAGAAATACTACCTATAGCCCAGCACAACTGAAATATGTATATTATCATTATTGTTAAAGTACATTATAAGAATCAGGTAAAAAAATTCTTTTCAATATTAGTAATTTAATTTACCGTATTAAGATTTTTCCAAGACCATTCAGAACCATTTACTTGATTTTGTAGTTTTTCAGTCATAACGCGTTCAGTATCAACGCAATCAAGATGAGTCAGATACACTAAAGTTTCCCTCATATTTTTATACAAATTAATTGCATCAGTATCTTTCATAAATTCTCTTACGACTTCACCATTTTCATTTTCAACAACAAGCACCTCCTCTGGTTTGGCCATCCTACTAATCATAATATAACGCACTTTAGTTAGAACTTGAGAGTAAAATACTCTTCGTGGTGGAAGAGTCATATTTTTATTTATAAAAAGTGGTACTGGTGAAGATAATGGATTGTCCCTGTAAAGGTTAGTAGCAAGTCCATTCCAATATTCTAAACAGATTTTGAAAATTTCTACTTCCTCCACTTCTGAAATCAACACGAGATAATGTAATGCTTTCAGTAAATTCTCATTCAACTGTTTGTTTTCTACTAATTGACCATGTTCCTTTAGATAAGTGCATAGGAACATGGCAAGATTTTGAATAAAATTTTGTTCTTGATCTTGACCGATCGCGTAAGCATCACGTATATTCGTCTCCAAGGATAACATTTGTTCTAGTTGTTCCATTGTGTTTACAAATAGCACAATAAACATATCATCGTAATTGGATACAGTCACTGCAGCAATTTCGGTTAAACACTTCAATGTTACATTTCTGAATATTGGAACGTTTAAAAACTACAAAAATATATATTAATATGTTAGTAATATGAAATGTATCTGTGCAATCGGTTGATTTTAAGTGGTGTCTTGGCAAAATTTTTAAAAATAAAATTATATAAAATACATGTAATTCGTGTCTTTATTTCTGTTACTTAATTCTGCTACTTAATATACATTAATGAATATGTATAATACGAATGGAAGGCACTTACTTTAAATATTAAGGTTGTGATAAGCTTTGTTTCAAAAATATATCCTAAGGGAATCCAATTTAAAAATCTTAAAAGAGTTTCCAAGGTAATAGCCACTAACGAAACATTTTGTGAATTATCCATGACAAATTGACAGAGTTGAAAAATTTGTGAAAATTCGTTGCACATTGTATCTTTTAAATGTTTTGCCTTTGTTTGCGTCATTTGTCCACTAGAAAAGTCAAATACTTCTTCTGATAAAAGCTTCAAAATAGCCATATTATTTTGACAGAGACTCTCATTTGTTTTACTGGCACCTACAATATCATCAATAAAAGATTCCCAGTTTTTTGGCCATTCTCGCTTTAATACCTATCAATTATAAATGCACTTGTTTAAATTTAAATCAAATTTATGACAATATTACATTGATGCTTTAAATATCAAAATCATAAGGATATTAATTTTATAAATCATATAAAACTATGATAATACCTGAACAAGAATCATATTTAATTTATTAAGATAAACTTTGGAAGTTTCAAGAGTTGTAGGATCACTGCTTGTCTTTATAATCAAGCCTACAATGTATTTCTTGATACCTTCGCATTGATTTCGTGGTAAAACTTTCCATCGAGTTTTTATTACTTGTTCCAGAATTTGTAATGCATAGTATTTTGTTTGCTGATTCTATAGTAAAATAACTTTGCTTGTATTTCTTACTAAAATTAATTTTGTTAATTAAAAGTAGTTTTATACCTGTGAAAATTCTAAAATTGTATCAACTCTTGTCCATGCATCCGGATGTTCTTTTAACGTAGTCAGCACCTCTTGTGCAATCCGTTGCTGTTCACCTATTCCCGTGTACATACATCCTACTATATTGTCGAGAAGCGTAATATCCAATTTCTGGTTAAAATCCAGTAATTTAGATGCTTGCTCAGCTAAAGTTGTCATTTTTTATTTTTTTTTTATTAAATTCTTTCGTTTCAAACACACAAACTGAAAAATAATAAATTCTATATTGTAATTGATATATTTTGTTTATTGTTGTTGATGCTTTATATACATAAGTATATGACTTTTAGAGTATTAAATATTTGTTAATTCAAAATAACATGACATCTTTTTACTTCTGTAATTAAACTACGTAGGTAGTAATTTTTTTCTTTTTATTCTCTTAACACAAATACTTTCACAATTTTTATTTCAATGTTGCATCATTAATATTGTATTTAAAAGTTAAGGCTATTTAGTCTTAAATTCTCAAGGAATAATATAATACCATTAAGTTAAAAAAAAAAAAAAAAAGAAGTACGTGTTATTTTTTACCACTATTAAATTTGTATTGTGAGATTATGAAATTTAAATTAGAACCACTAATCTATTAAAATTTAATAAATTTAATAATGTAAAAAGTGAGCACTCAATGTCAAGCAAAATTTCATGAAAGATGAATGTAAAGAAATGTTACATAAAAAGGGTTGATTAAATATTTATTAAAATAAAATATTGAATACAAAAATTTAACTTTTAACAAATTAATAAAGTTAAACGCATTGCTGTACATAATGTAGTAAATCAATTATATAAAACATTTAATTTTAACAATAATTGTTATAATTAATTACAAATATCTATTTTAACATAAATAAATAATCCCTTGACTAATAAATGTACACTTTTAATAAACAAAAGAAATCTGTTCAACAGATTTAAAGTACATTCATTTACAGTTCAATTTTCTGAGTTATTGTATTTCCACAAATGTTCTTGAAAAAAAGAGAAAACAAAAAAAATTAAATTAACATTCCCCTATTACTACAACCCTAGTGTTATTTTTTAGAATTTGTTTAATAATCAAAGACTTACAATGGCGTGTTTCGCACAAATTTTTATAATAATATTAAATGTTGAGAAACTATTTTGAAATGTACAATAAACAAATGCGTGCATAGGTATCTGAGTGAATGAGTGAGTGTGTGTTTGTGTTGTGTGCGCAAGCGTGCACAATGTGCATTTACCGTCAGGCTAATAGCGATACCTTATAAAAAATAAAAAAAAAACAAATAAAAAAAACAAATGAAAGATATATTGCCAATTATTTAAAATAATAAAACCTTGCGAAATCAGGCTAAAATTTTATAAAAGGTCTAATCGAAAGTAAATTAAGAGCATAAAAGCGTTGTACAAATCGTAAAAATAACGTGTTGGTCGTTGTTTTGAGACGGAGAACGAACGCAGCCGAAGGATGCGGAGATGTACAAAGTACTAACTGAGTATCTTAGTACTTGAAACAGGGGCCAACGAGATTTGTTTAGCTTAGATTTGAGAAACAGTACCGATCAACAAGGGGAGGGTTAAGTTAAGTATGGATAAACTTAAGTATCCGTAAAGTTTTCGATATCATCCAAAGAGCCGAATGCGTACGCGTTAAAAATGAAAGAAGGCTAGGGCGAAAATCATAATAGCTGCCACCACCGGCTTTACTTTAAAGGTCCTCCCGAAATCCTTAAACGTGACAAAAACACGCGATACGAGAGAAAGGAGTTTGTTGCGCTCGGTGATCTCTCGCACAAGCGTGCTCCCGTGTAAGAGCGCCTGCGCTCAAAAAGAGAGGTCACCGCACTGCGACCGTTCGGACGGTCCCAACCTAACCTACATTCACCGCGCACGTATGCACTCCATCCTTTGGACGACTTTAAATAAAAGTTTAAAGAGACTTATGCAAAAACGGGAGTGCTAGCCCTTCTCGACGACGACACTCGCGAGCGACTACGGCAGTGCTCCAGACTACTCTTTCGCCTCTCCCGCCCGTACCCCCGGCGTGCTCTCTACCCGTCCACAGCCGTTCCGCACGAGACGGAGGCAAAAAGGCGCGGGAGTCGCGACGTTCCCGGTGCTGATCAACATCAATTTCCGGATCCTTCGACAGTTATCGTCCCGTTCTCTTAACGGCACCCTTCAACGGCCTTACTGTCTCTTTAATTATTTAGCCCCAGGAGATGATTTACACTACCTTGCTCAGCTTCTCTTGGTGATCGCGCGCGCGCACACATACGTATAAGCGAATACACTTGCAGCCGCTGCTCGGCTTTCGCGCGACCCCCTAAAAATTGAGGCACAGTCGCGCAAACAAGCACAACTTCGCGCTAGTTTGCCCGAATCGAAACACATAGAGTCGGTAATAGAAGTCAGTCGGCTCGTAATTTTACAAACTTAACACAAGTATTAAAAAGTTATCCAAACACACTCGCGAACGATTCCCGCGCGCGACCAATTTTCGTTTCTTGTTTTAACGCGCACACAGTCGCCATCTCGCGCGCCTCCTTGCGTTCGTTTTCCATATCGTTTACTCTCGCCATTTCTCTCACCCCACCCCCCTTCGTTTCTCGTTCTTTCTCTCTCATTCTTTCCCACAACTATCCGCATTCTCACACTACACTAACATGTATGTAACACTTACAACAGTCAATCTTGTTTCATCTCTTTCTCTTTCATGCATACTATTTTCCATCTTTCGTTTTCAACGTACACTTCTTTCTCTTTTTCACATATAACATACTCTCATCAACTTTGCCACACGTACACTTACAAACTTTCTTTCTCTCCTTGCGCACGCACGCACGCACACACACCCTTTCCCTTTATCTGTCGCTCATTCGCTCTCGTTCTCTCCTTCTTTTATTCATTGGTCCTAGTACTACAGCAATAAGTGTCTATTTGTCTAGTTCGTACTCGCAATTTGTATCCGTCCTAAGCTTTCTGCGAGCGACGAACAGACAGAGATCGAGAAAACGGTCTTCTGCAACGCATCTATTAACAATTTGCTTATTTATCTCTCTCACTCTCTCTTTCTTCCTTCCTTCCTGCCTTCCTCTCTCACTCGCACACGCATACACACACACATATACGCAAAACACACTCGCATACACTCACTCACTCTCCCTCCATCTCAACCTTTCTCATTCCTATTCCCATTCTCATTCTCATTCTCACTCTCACTCTTTC
>NW_011948444.1:1013049-1027199 GCF_000503995.2 Ceratosolen solmsi marchali
TCCATTTCTCTTATTCTCTCGTTCACTCTTATTTAGCGTTTGTTCACCGGAGCGAGAGAGCGACACACAAAAAACATATACTGCTTATATGCGCGTCGCGCGGATAACCTCACTTCCTCGATGAAGATGAAGACGATGACGATGACGATGATGCCTTCGAGGCTCCCATTATATTAAAGAAAGGCCTTGTCTCGGTCACAGTTTCACGGTCGCTTTTCCACTCTCTCGCTCCTTAAATCGCAAACGCAAAACCGAGCTCAGACCTCAAGCACACGTTCGTTACTTTCTCACTATGCACGAGGACTACAGATTCCGGCTCTTAACCTAGAAGAGATCCGGGTCTCGCGCTTTAATCCGATACTAACAAAGGCCCTGGAGAGCCGACGGAGATGGAGGAGTAGGAGGAGGAGGAGGAGTAGTCGACTCGACTCCCGATCTTCCGTAAGCGATGATAGAAGATACCCACCGAGGCTTGAGTTGTTCCTCCCTGAGCACGCAAGAGGATCGTCTCCTCTTAAATTTCATGCGAGTGGCGTGTTTGCACTCTGTCCGAGTCGTCTTTTCTTGGCGTGCAGCCGTTTTGCCGCGACTGGCTCGCGCTCGTCTTCCCCGTCACTTGCAGGCCACCCTCCTTAACTCGCACGTTCGCCTTCTTCTCTTCCCAAACAAAACACCGGCCGTACTCTCGCGATCCCGTCCTCGTCCGTGTCGGTCCTCGTCGTCGCCGTTGTCGTCCTGTGTGCCGCGTTCTCATCCACTCTCTCGCACACTCGTGCACGCTCTTTCTCTCTCTCTCTCTCTAACTCCCTCTCTCTGTTTCCTCGCGCGTCACACGGTTCGTCGTCGTCGCCGTCGTCGGCCCCGCGTATTGTCGCACGCACACAATCTTTCCTATTAGTGTACGTACGGCCATACGACGTGCGTCTCTTTTCTTCCCTCTCGCTCGATCGCACGCGCGATCCATCCTTACCGTCGCTTTCGTCTCTCTTGTCGCGGGACTTTCGCGCGTGCGCGAGCCTACGGCCAGACGCGCGCCAGTGTGCGTGTGCCCGATGGCGACCGCGTACCCGCGCGCGCGCCCACACACATGCAGACGCGCGCGCGTTGCGTTCGTACGTACGTGCGTGCGTGTAGCGAGCGAGCGGAAAAGAGCGAGGGAAAAAGCCTAAAGATTTTCGAAAATATAATAACAAGATGGCCGTGCCGCTTGTAGGGCGCGCACCGCCGGGGATAAGCGAAGTCTCCGATTGGCTCTGTCCATTGAAAGTCGGACTTTCGGCCAATGGTCGGGTGAGTACGAGCGGCGTTTTTGCCTTTAGCGTTGCGCGCCGTCACGTGATCGTGTTCAAATACACGTGCCGAGAAAAGGGCGAGGAACGGTACGGTGCACGACGTCCAAGGGATAGTTTGAACGCCACGGTTGTTGACGGGATTTGTAATGTGGTGGGGTTATCGCAGTCAAGGGGATGACGATGATGGTTTTATTATCGTTATTCGGTAATCGCATTAATTATTTTGCAGGCAGTGGACGGGATATATTTGTACGCTATTGCGCAAACGTTTCTTTATTTACTTCTTGATTATTTCGTTACCGATTGTTTATTTATTTTCATTTGATATTACTTTCTCTCCCCCCCCCCTCGTTTATAATTATTTTCTTAACTTTCCAACGGCTTTAATTATTTAGAATCTCTGACAGCGCACACCAATTGTGCCCGATTGCTTCTTTTTGTCATCTTTCATCCGTCTCTCTCTTTCTCTCTCTCTCTCTCTCTCTCTCTCTCTCTTCTTTTTATACAAATATTTTTATGTAAAAAAGTTAAATAATGTTGACATTAATTTGACAAGCGTCGATAAATCTTAAGAAAATCATAGATGACGTGTTTATTCTTAAATAATTATTGATTGGAACCGAAAATTTTAAGCGTGATAAAGAATCTTAATTCTTCCTTATTATAATTATGCACTATTTTAATCATCACTTTATCAATTAAGTAATTAAGTAATTAAGTAATTAAAAATGAGAAGTAAAAGTACACTGTAGTATTAGGAAAAATATGAGTAAACGCATTATAGAATATTTGGGCTATATGGTCATTAGATCAGTACCTGACGATTGTTTATCTCCTTCATACCACCCGAGAGCGACTTTTCCATTGTTTTCCATATTTTCTGATCTTATTGTAAATGCCCGCGTGACTGGAGATAGAAATACACTTATGCGCGCAGAAATTGGAGTTTGGAGTTTGAAAAACATCTGCATCTATACTGACCGTTCGGAAAACTTGACATTCCAATTATCTACGAGCTCTTCCACAAACATTCGTCACATTTGTCACGAGCGATTGGGTTACGACTTCGGTTTTGGAATTTCGACTTTTAGTCGTTTAAAGTCCGTTTCTTACAGTCAGCAACAGCCGTAACGTACAACTAACGTGACGTACAGGCAGCAACAGCGTATCCAACGAGTCTGCTTCGTCTCATTAGTCGTTGTTCCTGCTGCTGCTGCTGCGGGCACGTCATGTCACTGCTATGATCGAGATCATATGTTCGCGAATTCGTTTTTGGCAGTGTTGTTATTGTAAGGTTTCTTCGTAAAGCCTTCGGACTAGTGCGTTTGGCCGACAATACGTTTGGAAGAACATGTCTTGCCAAATTAAAGGCATTGCAAATTTAGTCGATCCCGTTGATTTAAAAAGTCGTCTTTTTGGGAATTTCGATCAGAAATGTAAGACATTTTCATTAGCCTAGAGGTTTCAATTTGTTTATGTAACTCTTAGTATAGGAATATTTATTGAGCGATTGTAGCTAATTCGATTATTTTCTATTATTTCAGTCGATAACGTGCCTGAAAATGAATTACCCTTACAAGATTGTTTTCTTTCTTTATCGCCGTCTGGAGATATTTTGGTCATAGCATGGAATACTCGTATGGTCATATTAGGCTGTAAGTATTCGTTGGGTGATCTTTTTCTTTCTTTTTTTTCTTCTTCTTTACGTCTTCTTTTTTCTCCTTTTCTTTTAATATTATTATTATTATTATTCATTTTGATGTAGCAAAATGGGACTCTCAAGAGTCTAGCGACGTAAAGAATAAATTTCATATTATTTGGGATGGCAATGTGGCATCGAGACAAAAGTAAGAGATAGATATTATTGTTTTATATTTTTATTTATTTGGTATTAAATTTGCGAATTTGGTAAATTTAAAGTATTTAATTTTTGTAATAGCGAATGGATAACATCTTTAATAACCCTTCCAATTATTTCTAATGGCAAATCAAGCGGTGGTGTAGGCACAGAGTGGACGTATATAGCTGTGGGATTGAATACTGGATTCTTACAATTTTACACAGAAGTATGGTGGATAACTATACAACTTCTAAATTCAAAACTAATTTTTACATTTTTACTTTACTTTACATTACACTTTGCATTTTCATGATTTCTTTGTATTATATTATTAAAGAGCGGAGGATTATTGCTGGAAGAACAGTTACACAACGAAAGCATAATAAATATAAAGTGCCAATCGCATTACTCTCCTAAACATGCAGGGGATACAGGAACTTTGGAGGAGATTCATGTTTTGTACAACACAGTTGTATGCATTTTACAAGGATTTTCTTTATTTTCAACTTTAAGAGCATTTAGAAATTATTTAGCTAGAGGTATATATATATATATATATATCCCATTTGTTAAATATCAATTTGAGCTTCGGTTAATTTAGTGATATTTGATTGGTAGTGAAGGCCAATTGCGAGGATAAGCCTCCTGCAGTAAGTTTAGTATGTAAAAAATGGGGGTTTAAAAATCAAGATGTCGTAAATGATTGCGAAGTAATTGGTTCCACTTCTGTAAATACTTTTGATCACCTTATGACCGCGTCCATTTGCGGAGGATATAATTCCAGTTATCGCTCCAGTGCACCTCAACATAGTCTAGTTATAGCTACAGGAAAGAAGCCGTTCATTGGTTTCCATTATGCTTTTGAAGGAGCTTCCGCTCCCATTTTATCGGATGTCGCTATTGCTATGGCCAGTAAAGTTGTAAGTGCCATTGGTGCTGCTGTTCCGTAAGTACCTTAATTACTTTTAATTAATATACTTTTATTAAAATTCAATATTTATCTATTTTAATTTTCCAAACATTTGACATAGTCGTTTATTATTTTATGCTTTATACTTATCCCTTTTCTTAATAACAGATGGTTCAAAGGAAATTCAAAAAATGTAGCTACGTCGGAAAAATTGAAAGGATTTATTAATGAACCTGCTGAATCGATGACCTGCAGATTTGGTGTAAGTGATATTTTGAGAGAAGGGGACTGCATTATTGTCAGTCCAAATAAATTGCTATCAATTATTTGTGATGCCATGGGAAGAGTGATGTTAATCGATAATATACAAGGAATCGTATTAAGAATGTGGAAAGGTTATAGAGATGCTCAGTGTGGGTGGATACAAGCTGTAGAAGAAAAGAATCGAGTACTTGCGAAAAGTCATCAAGGTGGTAAAATCGCTGCAGGTAATACATTGCAAAATCGAAGATGCAAAGTATTATTTTTGGTAATTTATGCTCCCAAAAAAGGTATAATTGACATTTGGGGTGTACAAAATGGACCTAAAATCAGTAGCTTCTATGCTGGTAAACATGGAAGGTATGTAATAAAATTCTTATTTTATTCATTAATAGTTTCATAATTTTTGCATTATATTTTAACAAATAAGAAATTACGCGAATGATTAAACATTTTAATAAATAAATCAAATAGGCTACTATATACGAACTATGGATTATGCGGATTAAACGATATGACATTAAAGTCAAGAAATCAAGCACAATATCCTTGTGTTTTCATTGATTCACTTGGAGGAATGAAAGAGATCACAGTTCCATTCCATTTTGCTCTTAATAGTCATAATAATAGTGAACATAGCAATAGTTCTAGAGACACGCATTTATTTAAGAAATTAAAAAAATTTTTGAAGGAAGAAGAATTCAATGAAGATAAATTGATTAATGAAGTTACCAATCTTTGTTTGGATATAAAAACGAATGATGTTCAATTAGAAACCATTGAAATGTTAATGATTAATAAGCATATTACACCAAGTGCTTTGTTAGCCGTTGTCGATTGCTTTTCTAAGCAATCTGATTCTGAAAGTATGTCTGTATAAATTACGAATAACTTTTATATCTAATTACTTGGGCCAATTATCATAATCATGTTATTCTATTACATTTTTTGTTTTGCGTAGACGACGCATCTAAATTATTGTCGAAACAACACAATCGGCTATTAAAACAACTGGGTGATGTTATTAAATTTTACATATATATTAAAGCACAATATGACCAACCACCCGAATATACTACCGACGCTTCAGATGAAATTGTCAATGAAAAGCAACTGTCCAATACATTGTTTACGTCTGAACAGGAAATACATAGAATTTTAACATTGTCAAAAACGTTAGCAAGTATGAGAAAATCCAATCCAAATAGTCAAAGTAGAGTGACATTTAAAGAAGATGGAGAAACATTTTTAAATTTCTTATCATGTTTTGATTTTAATTCTTCGAATTATTTAGAGTTAAAAAAAGATGTTAATTTCGATTTAAAATGTCGGATTTGTAAGTTTTGTAAATAAAAATTTATTTGGCATTTAATGCACGTGTATCGAATAATCGATATTAAAAGTTATAAATTATTTTTTACAGCCAAATTGATATTTCAAGGATGTATGTACTCGAGTGTTCCAATGTCGAATTGGCGAGATCGTGCTGTTAATAGCAATATACATCCCGAAGTGCTAATCCAGTTTGCTCTTATTTATTGGCTGACCAAAAGTATGGTATCATCATTGGAAGTAGAATTGATAAGTTTTACAAAAATACTTCATACTATTTGCTTATTGAATGGTGGGTTTCTTATATTTATCGTTCTATTAATAACAATTGCGTTAGTTTTTATTTTCTAAATTTTACAAATAAATATTAAAGATGCAGAAGAAATATGCACGAGCTATAATGAGGTTTCGCGCTGGTGGAGGGACGTTAGAAATATTTTAATAAATTCCACCGATCCGTTTAACGCATTAACCGCAGCAATGGCGTGTAGAGCAGTCTCGATTACTATGCAAAAAAATAAAGATCGATTGCAAACCAGCATTAAGAGCGATTTTAATGAAAATGAAGCCGAAGATGAAAAAGTTATTAGCAAGTCAGAGAAGTTGGTAAGAGATAATGTGAAAGAAGATGGAAACTCGTCGCCAGAAGAAGTTAGTAATCTTAATGATTGGGAGAGTGTCAGTAAAGATACTTGTCAATTTTCGTTGCTTATCGGCAATTTAGAGGATGTTGCCATATTAAATGCAATCGTTTGGTACTTATAATTCAACTAATTTAAACCTTTGCTTAATAGATAAGCATATAGATATATGCGTATTACTTTACGCATGCATATAAATTCATTGTTATTTTAGCAATTCTCCAACACTGGACGAAACCACGCCATTTTATACTTTACCCTATAAAATAACTACTGTATCGTTGGAGCTTGTGCTTTCTAAGGGAAAAGGTAATTATTATTTACTGTATAAGCTGATAATTTTTTGAATTGTTTTGAAAGTATTTTACGTAAAAATCTCGTCAGTTATGTATCATAAATAAATAAATAAATAAATTAATTAATTAATTAAAAAAAAAAAAAAAATTAAAAAAAAACACCAATCCAACAAATATTTTTAACGCGAGGATAAAAAAGTTATTGTTTATTCTGCCATGATCGATGATATTTTAGGATCTGTATCAGAAATAGTATCAAAATGGCTTAGCTCAACTGGTGTCGACCCTGCGCTTCTAATAGATGAATCAAATACTGAATTAGAGCAGTGGAATTTGTCAGAAAATTCATTAAAATTTACGGGCTGGTCGGATGAAGCCAAGTCCGTAGACTTTCTTCAGCAAGATTCCAAAAATTTTGCACCCGAAATCGATGGCGATACCACTAATACTCAACATACCGCCCTCGCAAAAGTTTTAGGTATACTTTTAAGCAATCTCATTGATTTTGTAATAAATTTTTTTCTTTTATATTTATAAATGTAAATTTTGCAGATAAAGTATCATTACTTAAACGATACTTTCCATACAGTTTAAATAGTAGCGTTTTACTAGCCAATTTATCATGGGAATTCATTATGTTTTGGATCAAAGATATAACGCGATTAGAGGCATTAGAAACTTCATTGAATGTACTTCGTCATATTCCTTTTGATCGTATCCGTCATGGTAGGTTGTTAGTTTTAAGTCATATACATTTATATTCGTTTATGCTGACTAAATTGTACTTTTACAACGTAGGGATATGTTGCCTACTCTGGAATCTTCATTTAAAGAAGAAAATTGAAAGCGTTGCAAAACTTATCAACAAAGTAGGGAAATTACCAAAAGAACGCTTGTGTATACAAGACATTGGACTTTCAGACACTCAACTCACAATATTCTTGCATCATTGTGTTAAATTTTTAGATATCTGGTTAAATGTATGTTTATTTTATAATTGTTAAGAACCTAAAATCCAAGCTTATATTCAATTGTTGTATAAATTTTAGGCTGCAGTTGTAGAAGATGAAAAATATTCATATATCAGATCTGAGGAATTGTGGGAGGGTCATACAGGTGGCCCACAGCCTTTGGCAATTGTAGCAATTTCACAAGCACCGGCTCACTACGATTTACTTATGTTACACTGGCAATTGGCAAGTGTATTTTACGCGATGTCATATTTTAACTTGAAAGTAACAAAACCAATTGACAATATGTTTCATTCGATGGTAATGCATTAATTATATTTTTAATCGCGTAAAAATAGTTGAAGTGATATAGCATTCTTTTTTTTTTTTAAATTATTAGGCTCATCAATATTTTTTTCGCGACATAACGGATAAAATAACGATTCCATCGTACAAGGAAGACAAAAGGGATAATATGCGTTTAGAATTTCTTTGTCGTGTCATTACAGCTACCATAGAATCAATTCATCAAGAAACATTAGTCAATAATTTAAATTTTACCGAAGCGACTCAATGGATGTGCAAATGCAAAGATTTAGCATGTGCGTGGCAACTTGATGTCGATGAACTCAGAATTCATCAAGTCTGTCAATTGTATATTAATGGCTTTGATCGATTAGCGGAAGAGGTATTCATCAATGTCGAGACAATTGCAAAATAATTTACTTTGCATAGTTTATTTACACTTTATTTTTAGGCCAGTTTTTTTGTAAATGATCAAGAAAGGTTAGCTGCAAAACTTCTCCCAATTGCAGGTGGACGTACAATGGCTTATATTTCGAAAGTACCTGATTTATTAAAAGAAATATCAAGGATAAGTCCGAACCTTACCACATATCTAAAAAACCTTGTACAGGTTTGTATTACATACTATATTTTATATAAATTATAAATTGTATAAATAGTTAAAAGAGAGTAGTTAAAAGAGAATCTTTTTAATTTATTTTTACACAAAATTTCTTTACCTTAATTGCTAATTTAGCTATTTCATTTATATTTATTTTTTGTCAGATTTATTAGTTAGATTATCTTCATCCTCATAATACAAATTACATGGATATTTTATTTTGCAGGATTCTCCGGATACAATTTTCACAAATTGTTCCAATAAAGACAGAATAGAGTTAGTGCAAAAGATATACAGAAATATTCCAGAAACACATCATGAATATCATATAGCTCAGCAGATGCTTGATGCAACTTCCAATTTTGAAGAGGAAACTTCTTTGAAATCGAACGATTAATTAATTTATTTCGATTGTTTTTGTAATTTATTAAATATATACAACTGTTAACAATGCAATTTTGAAAAATGGAAAAACAAAAATTGTTAATTTTATAAGTATTTTTCTCTCTTTTTTTTTTTTTTTTTTTTATTCGTTATAACGTATAATTATTGAAAAATATTTAAGATAATCTGAATTTGAGTATTATGAAATTTTTTGATATTTGTTGAATTTAATTATCTTTATCTGTAAACAGAGCTGATAAATTATGTACATTTTCTCGTATATATATATATATATATATATATATATATATATATATATATATATATGTATATTATTAATTTATATCAAACGTTATCGATGTACATAGAGATACAAAAAATTTATTAAAATCTAGTTAATCTATAAAATTTCTAAAAAAAATCTAAAAAAATCTAAAAAATTTTATCTACTTGCAGTCGTTTTTAATTGATTTCGTATAGTCTACTTTGATATTTAAATAAGCTTTTAAAATATAAAAATACAAAGAAAAAAAAAATAATAATATTTGAGTAGAAAAAATAGAAACGAATCACTTTTGTATAAAATAATTAGATTGTTTTTATGTATATACAAGTTTATTTTGTAAAAATAAGGCGCGATTTCTATAATAAGTTAAACTTCTTTCTCTTTAATAAATTGTAATGTTAAAACCGCACACGTAGATTTTCAATCCATTGCATTTCCCATATTTATAATTAGTGAAATTCGTAATATTCATTTCACGTATTCAAACATCTGTACATGTTAATAAGATGAAAGTAAAGATACACCTTTCTATATACATATATATGTATGTGTCTTTAAGTAAATTTTTTCAGGTATTATAATCGGTGTAATATTATTATTCCAATTTATTGCGATGGTAGAGCTCGTATTTTTTTGCTTCTCAAAGTTTCAAAATCTAACGGCGAAACCTTTGTAGCCTAGCTTTGTTACAGATGATAAATCTTTGAATTCGCAATGATGTATTTCACTTTCCGGGCTTCCTACTGTCGAGAGCCATTGAGCCCTGAAAGACAAAGAAGATTTTTCTCGTTAATATATTATTTAATTTGTTATTCGGCAAAATATTTTTTCATTTGCATATATTTAATTTTCTTTAAAATAAAATAATACATGTTTAATATATATTTCAGAAAATATTAACAATCTAAATATTTGCTTATTTTTTTAAATTAAACATATTTACTTTACGCTGTGATTCATAGTTTCTAATATTTCATGAAGTTAGTGTAAAAATCATAGTCTATTAATGTATGGCAATTTTACAACTGTTGAAGGAACTCATGTAGAATCCAATCATTTTCATGATGTGGTAATGCTTATTTGAATACATCATTTTTTATATACGAAAAGAAATAATAAAAAAATGGTCGAATAAAAGAATCTGTTGTATGAAATTGTAAATTTTACTCAATAGCTAAAATTCTGTAAAATCGGTATACAAAAGATAAGTAATAAGTTTATTTTTATTTTTATACTCCACATAGCTTTATTATTTTATTTTTTCCTCAGAGATATAGTAAACATTGCTGCTTTCTCCGATCTCAATCTTCACTAGATTACAAAAGATTTTTATTGTATTCAGAAATAAATTCAGAAATAAATTTATTTACAAGCAATTATTGATTATTCAAATTCAGATATAATTTTTATTTATAAAACGATGTAGGTAAGTCTACAAGCATTGAAAATAATAATATTATTTTATTTATAAAAGGCGAGCGAACATAGTAGCCGTACATTTCATCGTAGACATAGAAACTACACGATTACTATATTATCTACATTTCTTAAATACTTCGGCGTTATAATACATTTTAATATAATTTGCTCGAGTTGTCGCTCGTTTAATCATACTTTCATTCGTTTCTCTATATCCTACTGCCGCCAGCAAGAAAGAGCGCCAAATTGTTGTGAGAGCGTCGCATTAGTAACGAGGGGCGTCCAATAGTCCTGCCAATTATTGAAGAGCGCGATGTCGCTGACTGTGGCATTATAATTAGCGGCTAATCGGATCTCGATCGGATATTTTTGTATACGACGTATGTAGTAAGAAGCGTATATCTCGCGCTTATAGTAGACTTTTTTTATAGCTTCGGAACATAATGCTTATTGCCCTCAAATTTTCCATTGGATATATATATTTTTTTTTTTAAGGCTGTATCGATATGTAATTATATAAAAATTCTTATAGATATTGCTAATGTAGATTTTGAGAAATTGAACAAATTTCGCGATCGTAGATTATATTCGTAGTATTAATTATTGCATAATACATTTCTTTGACATACTCTAAACTATTGTAAGAATTTAAGTTTATGGTCAAGGTTTGCAATATTGAATCATATATAAAGCATTATACTTTAGCTCAATTAATCATGTCAACGCTTATGACTACATTAAAGAGTAAATTATTCCAAGCGTCTTAAAAAAAAATAAAAAAGAAAAAAGTATCGAGTATTTTATGGCTGAACTTAAGGTAGTCAAAACTTAGTCAAAGTTTTTCAATATGATTCTGCATTTCTGCAATTAGTAATTATTTATTTATTGCATTTATTTGTTATAAATAAGTATTATAAATGGTTGTTAATTTTTAACTATCATTTCTTATTATTCAGATTTGACACAGAATTTTTATCTATTAATGTGATATCGTTTATAGAATTAAAAAGTTAAGAAAGTAGTTAATGATATTTAATATCATAGAGAAATCATAGAATTTGATATTAACAAAACTTTTCAATTTAATTTTTCAACTTTATTATAAAGTATATTTACATCATTCGTCGAATTGTCTGACTAATCACTGTCCTTTTCTACTTATCCATCCCGCCTTACAACCTTTAATTAAATATAAAAATCTTTTTACAATCAACAGATTCCATTTTATTTTCCAATAAAATTTAATAAATATCTTATAGATTAATTATGCTTATGAATAGTGAGCTTCTAATCAATTAATTAATAACATTGTTGGTTTATCATAGGCAATGTGAAAGTGTATTAAAATAGTATTAGAAATCATTATTAATAAGAAAACGAGAGGTGTAACAAATTGTTCAATTAGATAAATAAATTGTGTATAAATTTTGCATTTATCGGGCAAATAAATTGTTTTAAAACAGTTACGAGTAGTTGCTGGGCTCAGTGATAGTTAGACGCGTGGGATTGTCTCGCTTTTAGTAGGTATTACTCACAAATTATATACGAGTGCGCATGTTTGCCAAAAGTAAAGCGTTGTATTTATAAAAGTAGAAGACCCGTAATGGAACAGTGATGACTAGTTTAAAAATCATCATAATAACGAATACGTCAAAAGCAGTGAACATCATTGAAATGAATAATTCTTCAAGATTTCATTAGAGTTATGAACAGTTGATTAAAGTCGCGAGTGGATTGGATTTACTTAAAGAAAAATTCTTTAAAGCGTTGACGCGATAAAGCCGCCTATTTAAACTATATTTGCTATAATAGCCAGGGATTTGCCGATTGGCTTGGCCCGGGCAATTATCGGCCAAACGCGCCTAATCGCTATTTCGATCCCTTGTTTGTGCAGCGGCGTCTCACGTCGAACGGCTGGTGCGCAATATTCGATCCGGTCGTACCCACGAGCACGCGCACATGTCCGTCGACTCTGGATTGTACCTCAAGGTGCCTAATTGTCGGCGACTTCCTTTTTGAGAGCAAGCCAGGAAAAGCGGCACATTGTTCGACGGGCGCATCAAGGATGCTCTTTTAATAAATCACTTCCGTCTCGCCATATTAAGCCAGAGAATGGACTCTGCGCGGCACCTCGCGTCTTCCAATGTCGCGTTACACCATCGCCGAGCGCTCATCACGAGTAAGCGTTCGGCCTCTCTTCGACTATCAGCCGAAGGCTCTTCCGTTGCAAAATGCAAATTTGCAAATTGATTTCGCATCCGAAGCTATTCCGAGCACTACAATTACGTCTTTTTTCACTTTTTAAATTTTAGCATCTCAGCCTCTCACACTCTCGCTCTCCGCTCCAATGCCGCTCATTTTATATCTCCTTTCATATGTCCTTAGCACTTTTCCTTTATTATACGTTTCTTCATAGTACAATAAGCCGTTAGTTCGTGCAACTATTCAACCTTTAAAAGATTCTTCTTTGACCATACGATACGATTATTCTCATGGAAGTTCAAACTATCATTAAGATTTTAAGCAATTTAAACATTGTTTGAAAAGCAAATCTTTGTCCCTTTATCATTAAAAGATGCTTTCCTTTCACATTCACAACTTGTATAGCCTGAAATTTTCAATATAAAGACGACATTAACATTTTGATAGATAAATATTCATACTAAGCCTGTAAATCTTGCATTCCTGTAATACTTGTCATATACATTTTACGTATTGTCTGCTTAGTTTTAGCGACCATCGAAATATAAAGGATAATAAAGGAGAGCAAAGAAAATAGATCAGTAGGTCTGGTCGTACTCGTCGAAATAACGAGCGGAGTTACGATTGTTAGGCAGTCATTTTCTTCTTCACTTCATGTACTCGCCGCACGTCAACTGTCATCGACTGGTTCGTTCTCCTCTTCGTTGACAAATTAATGCCATTTTTTCAACTACACAAAATTCTTGAACTATTCAGTGACAAAAATTATTGTTAAAAAATTGCCACGATGGGCAAAAGACAACACATAATACATAAAATACGAACTCCTGTAGCAATGAAAAATTGTTTAATTGCACTTATTAAACGTATTGTTACTATTACTCGTTTATGTATGATATTATCTTAAAAATTTTCCCATTGTATAGTAATTGGATGGGTTAATGTATTTTATAAGCGAAACATAGACACTCGTGCAGTATACTCTTGCGTATCCAATAAATTAATGAAAAATCGTATATCAAGATTAGCGGAAGAATCGTTGCATTTGTTTATGTTGTTGATGTTTTTCTTGTTGATATTCGTGCATCTGTCATTTTTACTCCTACTCTCGTGTCTCCTACTTACCCTTCACCTTCAGATTCTTCGAGAGCGCCGCTCTCCATTAGACTATGCGCGCAGACACGCGCACGCATACTCGCGCACTCGAGTGCGCACGTACGTACAAGCTCATGTACAAGTATGTATGAAGAAGAAGCGATACTTTGCTCGGGCTGGAGCATTATTTTATTAAATCATTATTAAAGCCACTTTTCGACCTGATGCAACGTCGTGCAAGCTCGACTCCCTTGCCTTTATAATTTGACATATTTGAGACCTTCTCTATTTGTCTTCCTTCTCGTTCGTCTTATTCCTCCTCCCCCCCCCCCCCT